>NC_135265.1:107859782-107862282 GCF_051311805.1 Agelaius phoeniceus
AACAGGACTTTCTGGGATAGCTCCACCCTGCTTCCATGCTGACACCAGCAGACCTCTGGAGCTGTGCAGAAAGCTCATCTATTATATTCCTATTCCTCTCTGCTTGGTTCCTTCCCTACCTCACCAACTGAAATAGAGTCCCACTAAAACAAATAAAAACCAACCCCCCCCCCCCAACAACAACAAATAAACCAACCCCCCCAAGCTCAACCCAAAACAACAAAAAATCTACACAAAACCCCACAGTCTCTACTGCATGCATGAACCTAAGAACATAGGACAGGAATAATGATAGGATTTATGGGGGTGCAAGCTTCCACTGGATTTGTCACTGTCGTGTCCACAATTAAGTAGCTTTCTCATTATATATTTATTTTACAGAGATTTTGTAAAGAATACAAAATCAGTTTTTATATCCATCCAAAGTCTTGATTGTAAGACTGGTCATACTATTCATAAACCCTCAGGCTTCTCCCTTGGAATTTCAAGGAATTAATTTTTCACTAAACACCTGCTAAAAGGCTATGCTGTTGCACTTGGGCATACAATTTAATCTTTTTGTGCTGTCTCCCAGCACTTTCATTGCTGTCTATGGATTTCACAGGCAGGGAAAATCTAAGCCCAGCACTAAAGAGATGAGGACAAAAAGTAGTACCCAGTCAGAGTAAAAAAATAAAGGAGTGTTTTAAATATGCCTGCTTCCATACAAGATGCAGAGTTTCTCCATTCAAAGCTACTGACACATAGACAGATAGGACTGCTTACTAAACTATTGCAGCACATATGTGAGCTGGGATATGGTGGTTTATAGCAGTGAAAAGAGGAATCACTGCATGCAAGTGTATATTACACGCTGAACTACACTGCTGTATATAGCATTAACTTGTACTTCTTAACTCACCTCATACAACAGAATCCAAATTAGGTCCCATTATTACATTGAAGGCTCACACTCAATAGCAGTTAAGCTTCTTTGAATGGATTCCCTATTGTATAAAAAGTATGCCAGTCTTTGACTGCCAAAATCAATTAGTCACATTCATTATGCCTCTATTTATTAATGCTGTACACTTTATAATGCATTTGCTGCTGAACAAAGAAAGTTATAAAATATCAAATATGTGTTATGATTGTAATTATAGCAAAAGAAGTAATGATCTCTTTTAGTCGCTAACTGGTTACAAAGCTCCTGTAAAGATTACATTAGTGGTGACAGATTTATGATCTTTTCCAAGATGTAATCCTTTCTAGCTCACATTTTTCAACAGAAGAACTATGTGATTGGTTACAGGTTATTGGCTTCAATAGTTATATTCAGCAGAGATTATTGTGCTTCTGCCTCCCATAATCCAAACACACAATGTAATCTTAACAGATGCAATTTTAATCTGTATTGCACTATTATAATAAAGTGGGGCACCATAAGGCTTTTTACCAAAATAGGGTTCAGTGTTAATTCAACGATGTTAAGAATGACCAACGAGTATTAAAATCCAGCAAATAATTAAACCTAACGTGAAAATGAAGGAAGAACAACACTGGCATTCTTGCAACAGTGGGTTTTGATGGCATTTACTATCAAGCTGTTACACCTTAATGTACAAAAAAAAATTAATTCTAGCCATCCATCTCAAACAGCTAACAATTTTTCTGAATACTACACAGTAGTAACTGAGTCCTACATTATGTTTTACCTTGCTCTCATAGATGCTGCTGCACACTACTGTCTAAAAAGAAGCAAGATTTTAAAAAAATATTTTATTAATACACAGCAGTGAGAGTATGCTGGCATATATGGAAAAATGAAAGGCCAGGTGAAAAACTTATGAAGGCTCCATATTTCTACTATAAACAGAGCATGCACAAATTGAACTACATTTCCTAACCTTGGCTCCCATAGCATAGCTTGTGGCGGTACCCCAGTACTCCCTTCTTTTCCAAAAATGTGTCCAACTCCCTGTGCTTATTTCCACTGCTGACTTTGGCAGAAAGCTCCATATTCCATCCGCCCTTTTTCATAAAAAAATATTCTCTCCTAAACTGTTTGTCTGCTGTAGTCCAGTCACAGCCTCAGTCACGAAGCTTTTGTTTTCAAATTACTTACTACTTCAAAAAGCTGACTGGCATCAAACCTATTTCCTTTTAGGAATATAATCCATCTCTCTTAAATCCCCACTCAGACTTTTTTCCATAAGTTAAACAGGTCTCATTTTTCTGTCCTCACAATGTATTTTTTAAGAATAAAAAATAAAATTCCCAACGTTCCTTTGAAACTTTGTTGGTTTTTTTGGTTTGTTTTTTTTTTTTTCTTCTTTTTTTGCATTCAGTGCTCTACTATCCTTTACCCCACTTTGAAAGCTCACAGGAGATATTTCATAATGCAGTTACAAGCCCTTTTTTTTAACCTCAGCAGTGTGACTCTCTGCTCAATGAATGCTGTCACATGAGGTTCTCCCCACTTTGGGCCTTGATCTTGCAAGTTGTTACGCTGCTAAACCCC
>NC_135265.1:107867282-107999782 GCF_051311805.1 Agelaius phoeniceus
TCCACCATTTTAATTTGACATGGTTGTTAAAAGTTGACATTTACAGAAATAAACAATAGTATTCTAAAGCCACTACTGTATATTACAGTACACCATTCTGCAAAATCCAGACTGTAGGGCCTTCATAAAGGAAACCTTGTCTTTATGTGACAAGGCACATTTGTAATTTTAGTAGGTAAAAGAATAAACATCCTCCTCTACATCCCCTTGTTACCTTAAGCCCAACATTTTGAAGTAGGTTAAGGATGGCAAGTGAACAGTCTTTTCATTTATCCATTCTCTCCTTCCTTCCACAGCTCCAGCATTAACTACATTTTTCTTATCATGTATTTTGGAATAAACATGTGTTGCACCTGTACAGCTTTTGCAACCTTCCAGTGTTTCCACTGGCTTTGGAAAAAGGTGACCTGCATACTCAGACTGTTTGCTGGCTCCATTTCTCCTTTCCACCCCCTCACACTGTCTTCTCCTTTCATGTCATTTTGAACCATTTTTTCATGTTTCTCACTAATCTCTAATACCAGCCTCTTCCACCCACCCCATGGATGTGCTTTAGAAGGCTGCAGTTCACTGCTGCTCAATAATGTGAAGTCTTCAAGATAACTACATCAACTGAAATAGCTAACGTGGCAAGCCAAGCTAATTAAAACACACTGAATTAGAATATAGCTACACAAGTAAAAGATACGCAGAAAAAAACCCACAGAGCTGCCCACTAATACAGCTAAAAGAGCACCAGAGCCTTGCTACTTAATTGCAGAGGCTACTGGCAAGCAGGTTTTAGCTACAACAGATGACTCCCCTTTAGCATCCAAGTCCTATGCAGACTATTCTAAATCAGACTTTATTCATTATGATGAGCTACTATGAATTACTTCAGAATCTACAGTTAGTGTTAAGCAATATTTGTTTAAAACAGGTTTGATGGAAATCTTGTTAAAAATTCTGAATGGTATTGGAATTTTGAGCATACGAGCTTGCCATTCTAAACCATTTGATTAAATTTAACCATAGGAAGCTCTTCCAAGACCTAATGAAGCAGCAATTACATCTGAAGAGGGAGCCAAGCCAAGAATTCTACCATTCCAATAGCTCTCCTTTGAACATCATGCTACAATATCTAATCTTCTCCGTTTTGAGTTTATACATACAATAAATCTCTGAGCTTTTGGACTTGTATAAAATAAATCATATAGAAAAGCATGTTGCTGTGGGTTTTTTTAAATATAGAGAGCTTATTGTTTTTAAAAATTGAGATAGTTTTAAGATTTTTAATCCTACAAAATAAAAGCATTATGCATGAAATAGGATCCAGATGAATTTAAAAATTGTGGAAGTATTTTCAGGGTCTGTCTGAAAAGCAGATGCTATGTCCATGCTTACTCCCTGTGTTTCACAGTACGTTAACAGGAATTTTGACAAATAGATAAGAAATTGAAAAAAAAACATTAAATAAGCATGGAGTGAATATTAACATTAAAAAAAAATTTGCTGGCCCTAATTCTGATTCCATTTGCTTTTTCATAAGCATTTGCTCACAATTCATTGTAATCACCTACTTAGTAGCTCACTGTGTTGGTGTAAGCGAGATAAGGAACAATCCCAGCACTTTCCCTTCTGATTCCCTTCCTAAAAGGAGGAACTGTTAAAACTGGAAAATGGTTTCATTTTTCATGCCATCAGCAAATGCAGATTGTTTGTTTTTTTCAGTAACATTATTATGTTGCACAAAGATGATCTGTTTTGTGGTTTAAGATGTAGCTGGAGCAATCCAAGTGCAGCCAAATCGATGGAGGCAATCTTGCTCTATTTCTAGTTTTCCAACATTTCTTTATTACATGTAATAGAACATTTTAGCATAATAACTCAGAAGTCCTGAGATACAGAAGATGGAGAAATAATGTTGAAAATTAATTCCTCACATCTTGCCTTCACCACATGAAGTGCAAATGGTGAGCTTAAACATGGAAATACAATTTACTCCTTTGAAAGTTTACACCCTTACCTCTTGCAAAGAGCATACATTCATTTCCAGGGCTTCAAGGTAAAGACTAAGGCATCTATCTCAAGAACAGTATCAGAAGGATTTGGAAGCAATCTTTTCATAATGTTTCCTTGGAAGGGAAGCAGGGTTACTCAAAATTCATAGCGATTATTAAGTTTACATTCACATAGCAGATATGGTACCATATTATTTCCCATCAACCGTGTTGTCACCCGCTGAGAATCTCTCCTTGGTTTAAGACAGCCATTCATTACAAGGCATTAGCACTCTGCTGCACAAACCAAAGTTATGCCCCATAAGTGAACCGGGCAAGCCTGTAATACGCATACTCAGCTCGTGAGGACTGTGTTTACCTCTTTTTTGAGCCCTTCATTTTGGTGATTTAATAGGCAAGCAATTTCTTACTTCAGCAGATTCTTTCTATATTATCAAGTCAGGTATTTCTGCACAAATACGTGGGTGTTGAAAAGACTCACAAGGCTCCCCAAAGCTTTGCTACATCAGTGGAGTGTGCACTGACAGCAGGGACTCTTTATGACAAGAAAAGCTGATCAGCTGCAAGCTTTCCTCTTGATGAATCTAACTCTTCACCAGGTCTAAACTAAGCCTGTGGGTTTTGTGGGTTTTTTGTTTTGCTTTGTTTTGTTTTCTTAGCCTTCTTTGAGGCCTGCAGAAAGTTATGAAATAGATTTTTCTAGTCCTCTCAGGAGCAAGGCCAGGTTCACATCCTGACCTCAGAAACAAAGCAGTCCACAACAGCCAGCTTTCTCTGCCTAATATAAAGCAAACTACAGCATGCAACATGCGGCAGTATTAAGAGTGAGAAATGACAAACATTGTATCAGCATTGGGAAGAAAAAATAATAAAACCAAGCCATATTAAAAATTTCAGCAACAGTACTGAAAAACACAATTTTGGCACTACTACTGTCTCCATAACCAAGGGTGGAAGCATCATATTCATCTGCTTAGTTGAAAGGAAGATTTCAATTACAAGTCAACAAAAAAGAAATACTTTATTGCAGGGGGTTATTTATTTTTAGATACTTCAGCCATCTTATTTTCTAACCATTCTACTACCATTGGGTAGCGTAATGTATAAGCGCATATAGACTCTCACAACAAGATGTACTAATGAAAATACAAAATAAGCCTAAGGACTGAATCTCCTCTCAACAACATCAATATAAATCAGCTCAATCAACTGGGGGACATTGGTGTGAAAATTGAGTGAGGAAAGAATTGGGCTCTGATGCTTTGAACAGACTGCTCAAGTATATTTTAGAAATGTGAAGGCTGTTAAACTGTGAGTTTAGGAGCTTGGAATACAAGAGGGGTGTAAAAATGATAAATCTTATTCTCATGGTGAAATAGCATTAAGGAATCAAGACATGGTCCCAGAATACAGAAATACTGAAGTGGAAGTTGCTACCAAAAGCATCAAGAGTTTTACACAAGTAAGAAACCAGATTCTTATCAAAGATCACAGGATTAGACCAACTAGTTCCCATTAGCATGAGTGACAGTGGTGCTTGTTCAAATCCCATGTATGGTGATGGAATAGGGACTCCGAAATCTCTGTGACCTTGATGTGTAATATTTATGTCTACACCTTTAGCCTCTTGTGCATAATGAGATGCAATCTTTTAGCTTTATGCACTTCACCAGGCATTCAATTAGAAATAGGATTTTTTTTTTTTTGGAGGGTGGGGGAAGAATGCTAAGCTACTTAGACAGAAGGTAGTGAATCAAAAATTGCAAAACTTGAGCTTTCAAAAATAGCCTGAGTGACCTCTTCCAATACTCTGACCACTCCATCACAAGCAGGAGGCAACCCCTGTGAAGAGCGAATTCTGGCAAAGTTCTCTCTTCACAGATGATGCACAGCTTAAGCTATAATGAGTTTTTGGGTTACAAATGCTGAACGCATTAATATTCCTTGATGATAATTATCACAGTATAAGCACCTTTCCCAATGTGAGTAGCATAAAGCAACTGAAGCAGCATTTTTACTACATTTGAAACAAGCTGGAAAATGGGATTTTCTACTCTTGTAACCTGAGGTCAAGATACATCAGGCTATGCATATTAAGTATGTCTACCCTATATAACTATATAGACCTTTCCATATATTCACACACATGCATGCAATTAACACCTTAATTTTTTGAACACTTAAACAAATATGCCATGCATATGAACATGATTTCTCAAGAAAAATCCAATGTTTTAAAGAAGACTCAAATAATTTTCAAACAGGCTACACTGGTATTTCTTCCAAAGTGAGTAATATTTTGCAATATTAAAAAGAAGGTGCCTGATACAAATTGAAAATTATAAAAAATATTCATATTCATCCACATAGAAAATAACCTTTGCAGAAGAACGCTGCTTTTCACTTTCAGGAGTTAAACTATGTGCCACACTAAATATGTCTCTTACCCACCAATATAAGCCTTTATTTTTAATAGGAACCTGTGAAAATATAGTTCTTCAGTGGGCCCAAATATGTGCACAGAGCTCAGAGACTAAGTAAGGAACAGGAGGACTGGAGATATACCAAGGAAACAGCAGTGGGAGCTTCAATCCAGGCAGCTGAGCACCTGCAAAGCTGTCCCTTCCCTGTCAGTGCAAGTAGCAGAAGCGCTGTGCTGCCTCTGCATGGGGCAGGAACATGTGCAGCTGGGCAGCAGCAGCAGCAAACACACTGATTTAACTGCCAGACAGGCTTGCCCAACCTTTGTAGCTTCCTCTTACACATGGACAGGGGCAAATATCTGGCAGTTATCCCAAGAAACAGATAAATACCCGTTGCAACACATGTGGAACCCACATATCTTTCAAAGATAACAAGAAACTTAAACAGTATAAATAGGCTTTGCAGTTCTATAAGTGCAAGACATTTAATTATTATACAAGTACTTACTGAGGATTAATTAGCATACAACAAGGATCTGAAACTTGCAGACGTTTGTCTAAGAAGACAGAGTTTCTAGTGATTTATTATTGTTTGATTAAAAACATCATGCAGCAGCTATGTTATTAAATCTCTATTTTGCCTACTACAGAACCTGAAAGTGCTACCTAGTGATGAACTGTTACCCTCAGAAGAGGGCAAATACTTGATCTCTGCTTTTCTCTCACCCACAACTCAGAAAATATTAATTGTTAAGAACTATGTACTGGTAAGGCTGCCTTTAAAATGCTACCCTGTGAGTCACAGGGTTTTTACTAAACATTATAATGCTGTTTTAATACCATGCAAATAAACTTAGTGCAGCTTTCTTCTGACAAAATGGGAGTCAGTTTGAATCCTTAATCTGAAAAATGGGAATCAATGCTGATGTTCTGTTGGTGTGAAATCTACTGAATGTATTTATGCCATGTTGTCCTGCACTTCCTTTAGGAAATATGCCATGTTTCGACCATTTCAAGAACTAAACCATAATTTTTACTTATGTGCTGTAAAATATCTCAAAATCCCATTTGAATATATGGCACGGTTTTGAGGGAACATTTGCTAAATATTTAACAGCACTATTGGCTTATTAAATACTGTAATGTGAAAGCCATGAAAGGATGATGTAAAGCACATGACATTTCTTTTCACTTAGCATTGGTGCTCACTTTGAACACTGTACAAGAAGAACTGAATGTTCAGAAGAACTGAAGCATTCTAAGAAATACTCCTTATCAGATAAATGGCGTCTTGCTATTATACAAATGATTAAATCCCTCCTTGGTTAATTGTGTAGGATCTGTTCCTCTGCAGTTAAATCCCCTCTCCATCCTCCCCACTAAAACATCTGAAGAGATCACATCTGAAAAGATCACATCTGAAAATTAAAAGTGATGCAGTGAAATCAGGATGGCACAAGATATATTGCTTATATGGAAGGCAAACCTAAGGGAAAAAAGAGTCAGGTAGAGAACATGCAGCTTTGGTTTATCATACATAGAAACTGCATGGCTGACCATTTTATAGGTAGAGAATTGAATTAGTTTCTCTGAACATCACAATGTATTTGATAATTACATAATACAGTGACAGTTGTGTTAAAAAAAAGAAATGTAAGACTGAAAATGCTCTACAAAAATAAACATTTCCATTAAAACAGAATCAAAATAACTCGGTTCACAACAACAGATGCATTTCAGTAGAAATCACTGAAAAAAGATTTGAATCCACAATGAAATATATTAATATAAACTAACAAGGAAAAAATCTCTTGGCATGGAATTGCCTGCAGAGTGTGCATTTATTCTGTAAACACTGTAACAATGATTATCTGTCCTTCCAGCTCTCAGTGGAGACTCCTGCTTTTGAAAATGTCTTGTGGTGACTTACTAAATTCAGGCTATTTCAATTAGTATTACTGCACATTAAAAATTAATTGTATTATAGAGTGGATTAAGGTTTAAATTTCAGTTCTACAGTGTGTGTGCTAGAAATGACAGCTAAAAATCAATGCTCTCTGGCCCATAATCGGAAGTTTGTACGACCAAGGAGTGTGGAACTGGCGTCAGTTTTAAAAGAATTGATAGTTCAATGAAAGGTGTGTCAGATCTAATTCCGGATTTAAATGGGAATGCTACCCAGCTACAGTATTAAACTAAAGAAGAAACTGAAAAAACAAAAAGCTGCCTTGCAATGAAAAAAAGGGCCTATCTTCATAAGGATGGAAAAAGTCCAAATTACAGCTCAAAATTCATGTTTGGTATCACTGAGGGGAAAAAAGATGTTTTAATGGGATGATGACTTCATTACAGAAGACACATATTTTTTTCCACATTTAGAACATGTTGTTAAAGTACCACCCGGAATGGCAATTTAGGCTCCAATCTTCCAAACACTTGAGATCATATACAGCCTTATTCCTGTATAAAAGGAAGCTTGAGACATTTATTCATGTGAATAAAATCGTACGCATAGTGGCATGTTTTCAGGATGAGACCTTTTCATTACGATTCCAGATGTACTGTGGTGCCATGAAAGTCCATTTAAAACTTTTCCTCAGTGTGACAGGCACAGGTACACAGAAGAGAGCTTGTGGACCTTGTGAAACTCATGCTTTGGGAGACTTTTTTTTTGGTCAAACAGTACTGGCTGGACAGCACCAAAGAATGCAGACAGTAGAGCCACAGGCCAGCACATCTGGGAGCCCTGATACTGTGCAAGCCGTGCAAAGAGCTGTAGATTCTAGGTCCACCCCTCAACTGAGCACCAGTAGTTGTTGAATCCCCAGGCTGCAGTGGGAGGAGGGACAAGGTTGCTACCCAATGTATCAAAAGCGATCAGGCAATGAGGGCATGTGGGAGTGGAGAATGGTTCTTTGTACCTCCAGTAAGTGAGTCAGTGGCGGTCTC
This sequence comes from Agelaius phoeniceus, assembly GCF_051311805.1. Taxonomy (NCBI): domain Eukaryota; kingdom Metazoa; phylum Chordata; class Aves; order Passeriformes; family Icteridae; genus Agelaius; species Agelaius phoeniceus. The sequence goes on from NC_135265.1 coordinate 107,874,655, forward strand.
CTGAGCTGCCCTGTGGCTGTAGAACACAAGACAATTTTTTCACCTCCACATATACAAAATAAATTATTATCCTACACTTTATCATCTGGCAAATCAGTTAAAATTTGCCTGCATGGGTGAAAGCTCCTTCTTGTACAACTAAGGCAGAAATCTGCACTCTTACCTTGCTGAAACCACTTTTAACATTATCCCTGTAGGTTGAAAATATTTTTGAAAAGAAATTCTTTATTAAAATATTTGTATCCTCACAATAATAATTTTTCTTACTTGAGTGAAATGAATTTTGCAGAAGGTTCCTTGTGGTCATGGCACTGGATCATAAACTGACACCACTGCTATAATTCTTTCTTTGAATGTGAACATAGTGCCAAAAGGAAAGGAAACAGCTTTAACAAAATCATTCTTACACTCTTCTGTGTTGTAAAATGTATGGGGAATAGCAGGAAGGTAAAAAGCATGTTCCACTTGTTATAAATTTAGTATTGCTCCTGTCTGAAATTGGTTAGCAAGAAATGTCTGTCACTTCTATCAGCAACAAACTAATTTTTTTTAAGAGCAAATCATGAAGAACACTGCAAGTCATGTGAACAGACCAAGTATTGCAAAGCCACACAGGATACCAGAGCCTGGAACTGAACAGTCATTGGTGTGTACCTAAGAGACAAATTGATGTCCAAAATGTTTTTAAAGATCCCCTGTGCTACATGGATGTCCAACGGCAAGTTTGGTATCCAGAGAGTAAAGAAGATGGGTTGTAATAACAACAATAAAGAAATAATCTGGTGCAAATAGACCCCAAGGTGTAGTAGTCATCCCCGTGCAACAATCACCCTTCACTGCAATTTAGTGATGTTGCTTCATTATAATACAGCATACAAAGGGGGCAATATTAAGGCACACTATTTAAAGCTACAGGATCTGTGGTGCCAGCCATAGCTGGTACTGAATCATAACTATAGATTAAAAAAAAAATAATTTCAGCAGAGAAGACTGAAAAATTAAAACTCTCCTGAAGGTGCACAAATGTGTCATTTTTACAAGACTTAGCTGAATGCCACAATAAGAGATTGACGCTAAAGACTGACAATACATTTTATAGTGTGAACCCTCAAACTCGTTACAAAAGCACAGCTATAGCTGCTTGCAAATTAATGACAGCCAAGAAAGACAAAGAAATTCAACTGGTTTAGGTAAGGGAGAAAAGTATAATTTTTATATGATAGGGGAATATATAGGAATTGAGAAAAAGATTTGTGCAGGGTACAGCACCTGCAGAGTAGATGGACTTTGAAGCAACTTTCAGAATTGCAGTGACAAAGGAAAAATTCTGAATAGCAGTAAGACAATGTTACTGACTCATGGAAGCCATCACAATTTCTGTTAACTCTCTTCCTGTTAGCTGGTTCTGACTGGGGAAGAAATGAAGGACAATTTCTGTTGTGTGGAGCAGGTAATGTCAAGAACAGATATCAGCTGGACAGCATCTGTGAGGAGTGATGATACGGTAAAAAAGGAGGAACAATTTTTCTTTAAATTGCACTCTGAAATGGATAGGAAATATGAACCAAATTTGGGAGCTCTAAGGCAAGCAGCAGAATTCCCCATTAGCCAAGAGATAATAAAAAACACAAATGATTTAATGGCTTGCTATTTACAGCATTATAGTACTTTTCCTTCTGAATGTACATTAACTAATTTGTCTTGAAAAAAATCTCTGTGGCTAAGTACTGTCTCCATTTCACATTTCAGTGACTTGTTCTAGGCTAGCAAAGAAGTCACCAGCAATGCTGGAACCACCACAGACTTGAACCCATTTTGACTCCCATTTTGACACATTGAAATGAAAATTGTCTTTGCAGCCTGTCAAGCAAAGATGTGAAAGCAACACTTAGAAAAAAAAAAGAGGAATTCCCCTCCAAACAAGAAAGGAGAATGCCATAAAGGAAAAGGAGAGAAAGGGACCATGTAATAATATGAAATGTTAACTGCATTTGTGAGACATAATGGCATAGGAGAATTTAGAGTCAAAGAGTCTTCCAAATCTGCTTTTTAAGGAGATGGATGAGAAGGATGTGTTTAAGAAAAAAAGGGTAGCTGAACTGTGTTGAAAGTGTTTCTCCTGTCAGAGAAGAAACCTTCTCCTGCTGAAGCTTTAGCTTGAAGGAGACAAAGAAAATTACCAGCCCACAGAAAGACTGGCCTGGAGGACCTATCACAAGGCTTGAAAGAGATGCACATGCAGCACAAAAGCGGCAGTTGTAAAATACGATAACCTAGGTGACATATCATAGAAATTAGAGTCCTATTTTCTGTCACCTAATTTATTCCCATGCACCACCATGAAGGATTTTTCCTGGCGGTACAATTCTGGTCTGCACTGCTAGGCATACTCCATCACTAGTGCAAATGCAGAAGCAGGTAAAAGTAGAGAATTTTGCCATTATTAAGAAGTATCCCTAAGATTAAGTTTTCTAGACTAGCTCTCTGCCCAAGGCTATTTATTTCATTTTTCACTTATTTTTTTTTATTTTTCTATTGTTTTCATTTTAGTCTTCTTTTTTTAAGCTCAGCTATATTTTTATCAAAAGATTTTAAGAATAACATCCCTGTTAAGTCAGACTTGAAGAGTAACAGCACACAAGGAGCAGTGTGGGTTAAAAGTTCAAATTTGGCAGGGAAATGTCACTCATCTGAAGAGATGAGTATTTAACTGCTCTGGTGAAAATTGGTTTTGATTTGATCATGTTATGACAGTTTGCAAATCACACTTTGCACTAAGTGATATTTGGGTTAGGCTTTTTAACCAAACTTTGAAGGAAACGGAGGGCTGCATTGCCTCTGAATGTCTAATTGAATGAGGTAGTAAACATCAACATCTCCCAAGCTGTTCAATAAATTACACAGTGCTCTGCAGGAGTCTCATCTGGGGGACTTGGGGGGGTGGAGGATTTTTTTGCACTGTTATCCAAAGTCTTGGCACTCGCATAGGTGTGCAATGAAAAGCAATGAAGCCAGAAGTACAGTGGGTTCATTGTGAAGGTTGCCTGTGAGAGGGCTGGGAAAAAGGGTGCCTAGCCAAACAGCTAGATATTAAGAATATTCTGCTGAGGTCCTGAACTTCAACACTAATAAAGTGCTGTGTGAGAGAAAATTTGAATTGTGTGGCTAGGCACTGGAAAATGAAAGACAAAACAGGATGTTACAGGCATATCCTTAACTCTGGCCATTGCACATGTGCCTTATGATTGCTTTTGATTACACAAATACAGTATTCCTTTTATCATTCAGTCTAATTTAAACATGAGGCTGGTACCTTCCATCATAAACACAGTGAATGAGGCAGTGTTTTGAACTAAGCTTTGTCCAACACACCGTGAATAGCATATTATGTAAAGTCTCTTGGATAAGTACCATAACTATGAGATTATATTCATGTAATAAAAATAATGTGTAATGTAGCTTTGCACCTTTGAGCAGGTTGTCTTCATTCTGCCCACTGCTTCATTTCCTCTGGGGCTTCTTATAATGCCCTGAGTTGCACAACGTATTCAAAAGCATCTTAGTTAAGAAAAAGAACATTTACAAAAAGGAATGTTTCTTCTTCCTTTCTTTCTATATATTGAAATTACCTCTCTAGGTATGTTAGTTTCAGGCCACATGACAGAATTACTCATTTCTGCCCCACTGATACATTGGTGCAATGGTTTTATTTGCATGTTTCACTAGAAGGATATATAATAATTTCTGCACAGTCTAGAATCCTGAGATTGAATGCTAAGGGTCTGACAATTTTGTGCATGAAAAGTTTTAATTTGGGAATATTTACGTTTCACATTTATGAATTAGGGGATTTTAATTTTTGTATTTCACAGATGTGTCTATCTAGTTTGCTGGTTGCTGAAGCACCAGTCTTACAAGCTGAAGGACATGATATCTAGTTCAGTTTAAATTTACACGTGCATACACCCATGTATAGAAAAGGGTGCATTCTATTGCAAAATAGCTTTTCTTTAAAGTAGGTATCACCATTTTACTTTACTGCTGATTTTCTACTGGCTCCACTTAAAGAAAGTAACTCTACAAGTGAAACAGGATATGCAGAGTATCTTTTGATCACAGATGGTCTATGAGGCATGCAAAAAGAAGGATTTTACACAAATATAATTCTAAGCTCCCATGAGGGCTGAATTGAAAGCAGTGCTTATGGAAAGTGAGGTGGTAGCTCGGCCACTGTGCTGAGGAGATTGGAGGAGTTACTTTCCTCAAGAAGGATCATTGAGAGTGTCACCGGTTAATTCCTGTTCTATGCTCCTCATTAGCATTGCTCTCAAGTTTCTGGTTATCATATCCGAAATATTAAGACATAATAAGTACGAAGGTGCAGATAATTGGATATTAACCAGACCATACTTGACTGGGCAGGAGGTAGGGCCTTGCTTAAACTAATCCTGAAATGTATTAATCACCAATTAATGAATGGGTTTCAAATTCATTTTCTATTATAGAACACCTCTGAGTATCTAAGCTTTTTCTAATAAAATGAGTTGGAATAACAGGATAGGAATAAGAAACACTCCAATGGAGGCTGGTTTGAATTAATTCCCTATAGCTTGTTGTTAAGTTCATTGAAAACAATAATCCTAGAAGCAGTGACTCTCTATATAAAAAATATATATACATACATATATGTGTGTGTGTATAGTAGCACTTATAGGCTCTATAGGTAGGTGCAAATGATCACACAGATGCTAAATTCAGAACAGAGCTAGGTTACTGGAGAACTGCTACAGCACTATCTGTATGTCTTCAGAGCGAATATAGATCTTTAAGATGAGCAGCATAAGACCTGCATCAACTTTAGATAGAGGTTGACAATTACTGATTTTCAGTGAAGACAGATATACATATATATCAACTTCCGTAAAATAAAAAACCCCTAAAACCAAATTCCCTCTCTCCTGCCCAGCACAAAATGTGGTCTACATCCATCCACTTCGTTGACCTGAGCTATTAGTAGGTAGAAGAAGAGTGGTGGAAGGGCAGAGATTATGAAATCCCATTAAGAAGCCTGATGGGTAGATGGGGGTGGGTGGTGGGGGGGTTGACAGGGAGTATTATTAAGCCCCAGCTTCAAATAATTTTGGTGATTTTGCATTAAGCATGCACCCTTAACCAGCATTAGTAACTATCTTGGCATGGTTTTACCTTTCTCAGCTAAGAGGCTAACTTGCTGCACACAGATAATCCCTAAATAATGGAAGCTTTTGCTAACTTGGCATATTTAAAGAAATGCAAATAACAGAAAAAAGTTTCACATTTTTCATTAAAAAAAACGACACTCCCCCCCAATCCCTCCCCCTTTTCTTACATGTCCAGGTTAATTTTAAAATGGATACTTTAGCAGCATTATTATTATTTGAAATGGGTGCTCACTACTGTACTAGAAAAAAAAGATCAGGGATTCTTATTCTTACTAATGAAGAAAATGATAACAGACATGGTTGAAGTACTATTATTCCCCTTTCTCTCTTCTTGCTGTCCTCAGTGTTATTTACATTGATGTGAATTGCAAGTAAACCAATATTATCCATCTCTCTGTTTTTTCCCTAATTTGTTGACTTTAATTTTAGTAAGTCTTAAATAAGCACTTCCTGAAGATGAAGTAAGATATGCAAGCAAGTAGTCCTTTTATCAACAATTTTGCCACAGAAACACACAAACATTTCAATGGCTCTTCATTAGCAAACAAATCAACAAGTGATATTTTAATGCATGACTTTATTCCATCTCTGTGGGGACCGTAGTTGAGAGTGTGATGTACAGTACAGAGAAAGGAATCATCAGCCACAGTGTCCCAGGGCTCTATCCATTGAGGACTTCTCAGCCTCTGCTTAAAGAGTGCATTTAATTGACTGATAGACAGTAGCTTCTTTGTTCACAGAAGACAGCGAAGTAATGGCAGCTTGAAAATCGTACCATCTACAGGATCTCCTGAGACTAGTAACAGGGGGATATGTGTCAGGAATAAATAAATAATCTAATTATTAAGCCACTTCCTGTCAAGTTAACTCCAATTTGTTGGCTTTTGAAGGCAACAAAACGAGGCATTTTTCCTCATTATGCTTCTCTTTTTATACCACTGGTAATCACAGGCGGATTAAAGGGTGCCTGATTGGTTTTTTTGTCAAGGAACTGAGAAGCAGCCAACAGTACAGAAAAACAGAGTTGGGGTTAGAGGAAATTTCATGCTTGTCTCCTTTCCAGCTCCCTAACAGCCCACACTGCTGCCCCATACAGTGCTGCCAGCTGTACAGCAAATGTGTGCCCCTCCAACGGCGGCCTACCAGGCCACAGGCTCCATCCTGAGAGCTGTGAGATACCTTGCAATCTTGGCAGGTAGCTACTGCTGTCATAGGCATAATTCTAAAGGTGACCTACGAAACCCCGTCAGCTCACCAAATGCAACAATATGAGCAGCTCGAGCTCAACACCCACTCTCCATATTGGCTTCTTTTGTTGCGCTTCCCGCATTTACAACGCAGGGAGAAGCCTTGGGACGAGCTCCCCGAAAGAATCGGAGGCTCCCCTGCTCAGAGCAGGGGCGGTTTGGAAAGGTGATGGGGAGACTGCCCTCGGTGCTGGCTGCCAAACGCGGCTGAAGGAAGGTGCTATGGCTCCCGAGAAAGCCCGCAGTGCAAATGGTCAGCAGAGAACAAAAGGAAGGCTGACACCCTGCCATTAATTCAGCCTGTGGTGCCTAAGTATTGACACGCACAGCGTATCACTGCCATGGCTTGGAGGAGAATTGGGTAGGGAACAACTTTCATACTGCCTGGCACTGCTTTTCCATAGCATCCTGTCCATCGAGTGCTATTCATGCCACAGGCACTTTTGCAGGAAAATCTAAAGCTTCCATGCACTTTGCTTCATTTCCTTACAGGATGAACTCCAGCCTGAATTATGGACATTTTTCAGATCCTCTTTTTAGTATTATTATTAATATTACTACGAGTATTACTACTAATATTTTTTAATAATACAACAATTGCATTTTATTTTCTTAAAGTTTTTGAGTCCAAGGTTCAAAGCCCCCCATTCCTCCCCTGCCCCTCCCCCCCCCCCCCCCCAAAAAAAAGAATTGATGGTTGTTTGCAGACTGTGTCCTGGATGAACCATTTGTGATTTTAAAAGCCTGGACAGCCTTTCCTGAAAGCTGTTTCAAAAAGCAAGGAGCTATTTCTGCTTCAAACCCCAGAAAGGAAGTGCCAGCTCCAAGCAAAGTTGCTCAGTGGGGAAAGCCAGCACCTGGGGACAGGGCGTGGCAGGGATGGGGAACCCATAGCCCCAGCCCAGTAGGTGACAGACAGAACCTGCAGCCCAGTGAATGGTGCTGCTGGAATGTGTGTACAGCTGCCTTTGCCACTTCCGAATACATCCTGAATTTTTTGTTAAATTGCGCAGATAATTAAAGCCTCTTCATATTTACAGTCTGCTTCATTGGTACCATGAATCCTGTTTTCAGTTACTGTCTGCAAATTCCCTCCCCACGCAATTTCATACTAAGCAATAACACTTCATTTTACATAAGTTTTATCTGATGTCCCCATACAGAGCTGCCAGCTGTACAGCAAATGTGCAGCTCTCAAACTGAGGCCTACTAGGCCACAGGCTCCATCCTGAGATCTGTAAGGCACCTTGCTGTCATTGGCAACCGTTCCCTGCTATCACCGCTACCATCGCTCCACACCACACACAACTTAAAATCATCTGATTATTAGAATTTGTGGTCCACACTCCATTTTATCCTTTATTTAATCTATCCCCAGATCACACATTTGTTTAAATGTTTTGGCTGGTTTACAAATCATGCAGCCATCTGCACAGTAGGTGTGACACCATTTTTTAGACAAAAGTTACATTACAAAACAACAAAGATAAAGTCATTTGAAATGCTTTGGTGTTTGTTATTCTGCCTGGTTTGCTTGGACCAACTCTAAGAAATAAATAGAATTATCTGTGTAAATCGATGAACATCTATGAAAAACAACACCCAGCAGAACGCAGAGCTTGCTCCATTACCTACGTTAATATCATGACAGCTGAGGAGAGATGACCTGGCCCACTTCTCATCTCTCCTGTACAGATGGCTATTAAAGAGAAAGTATCCCTTTTGTATGGTCCATGCAGAAACCCTTTATGGGCTTTTCAAATAAGCCAGCATTGCCCACAGGAGAGTAGCTTCCTGTTAGTATTAAACAGCCCAGATTTTGCCTATTTTGTAACCCAGGTCCTCATGAAATAAACCTACATTTTCTCAGATTTAACTCCAAATGCTGATTTTCCTGGGTATTTCAATTACATCTCCTCATTTTGCAGACAAGGTGACCAAGTTTTCTCTAACTTTTATACGACTTCTTGTCAGATTGCCTGTAAACAGCAGATTCCCAGGCATTCAAATTATTTCCTGATGCTAAGAAGGTATGATCAGTCTCTTCACTATAAATTGACAATTTCAATTTTTTGCTACTCAAAAACCAGTGAAAAAAGACTAACAAAAGGAAGTCTTCACCTCCTTCCTCCTCTAGAGTGTAGATCTATATCTTTGGATCCTTTTTCTCCAAAGCTCAGCTAAGAGGGACTTTACAATATCAGATTTACTGTAGAGTGATCAAACTGACATTCTGAAGATTTATTACTTGATGTCAACATGGTGCAACAAGTATTAGTTGCTCAGCACAGCTTTCTGCATAAGTGAAAAGAAAATCATGGGGTTTTAATGACGTTAGGCATTAGACAAATAATAGAATGTGTGAATGCCACATGCTATTACAACCATACAAGAATTTTCTTGGGCTGATTTCCAGAAAGCTGATTGAGGTATTTCCTTTGTCTTGACATCAGTGATGTTGTCCACACGTACCATAATATACACTGCACAAATGTGAGGCAAATAAGATGATTTATTTGTATAGGTTTATTATGCATGCAGTTAATACATGCATAATGCAAACATGCACATCCTCACAACACACAAGCATATATTCATATCACTGTGGCTGAAAAAAATCAAAAATCATGAGTTGCACCAAAATGTGTCTTTACATCTTCTAATGGTTTCATACTACTTGTTATTTTAAAACAAAACTGTAAAATTTCTTTGCAGAGAAGTGTTAGATCACATTTTCTACATATCCTTCTTTTGAAACTCCAGTTGTTTCAGCATAGATTTGGTTACTTGGGATTTGATGAAGTATTTATTTAGTGGTGTAAACTAGAATTCCTCTAGTCAGCTGCAGGATTGCTTCATCCTGTTTTCCCATTTGCTTTCTAACTTTAGTGCTCAGTACCTTTTTTTCCATTCCCTTCACTTCCTCCTCCTGCTCACACCTGCTACCCTGCTCAATGCCACATAACATCCTTCACTCAGCAACAAACTCTCCATAACAGACTTCACAAAATGGGTTTTATACATGGTACTGTAAAGGTTAAAAAAAGAATAGTCTGTTTACTGATCAGAAATGGCATATTTAGAAACTGTCAAAAGTAGGGTTTCAAAAAGGTACCAAATCCTTCCCTTTTGCTCCCCAGTTCTTCAGAGGGGCAGTGGTTCTTGCTATGACACTGAGGCTTGTTTTCTCCATCAACAAAAGTAGCAGCAAACTACAGAGATTGTGGCTGTTTCCCCTTTTATCATTCTCTTTGTCAGCCTGATCAGTCCTCAATGGTAAATGTGCTGCTCTGTTGTGCACAGCCAGCGGCTCGCAATTTGCTCACTATGTTTCATGAGACAGTTGTTTGTGGCTGTTTGGAACACATTTACCTCTTTGGGGATTTATGCGCTAGTTGCAATGCCAACCTCCATAGTGATAGAAATTTCTTTCTAACTAAAATAGACAATTAGAAGCTGGTAATTATTGGTCAAGAATTATCAGAGTGAAAAAAATTAAGCTCTTCATAAATAGTTCTTGGCAATGTCATCTCTTTACATTATCTCATGCCTAACAGCACTTTACTCAGAGCACTTACAAATTTACACTACTGCTGTTGAGCCCCATAATTTTATATGGAGTAATTCCTTTCCTGAACTCCCCCAATTCTGAGCCATGCTGTATATGCATATGTGTTCAAAATCCTAGGCAACTGCTGCAGCAGCTGTTTAGTCTATTTACACCGAACTGCATCAGATACTACAGATGTAAAGGAATCAGTTGAAGATGAAACAATGTTTAGCATGTCTGCTTAAAATAACAGTGAAAATAATAGGAGGAGCAGCAGAGTGCATCAAACAGAACACCAACAATGGCAGACTCTTTTCATACTCTCTCAGGTCAAATGCCAACTGTAAACTATGTGATGAAAACAAAGGAAAGCTCGAAAGCTTCTTTTCCACAGACACTGTGTATCCAGAAATAGAATTTTCTCAAAGAAGCTGCTAAAAGTGCTATTCCACCCAGATAGAAAAGGTAGAAGAAAGACAACTGAAGAAATACCATTTATGCCAACACTTTCTAAACCTATATGAAACCTCTTTTCCCACCCAAAAACTGGAAACTGTTTCACCCACAAATTTCAATACACACACCAACAGACAGGTCTTAATTTGGCAATCATCCTTACAGTCATCCAAACAAAAGTACATGCCTACATCTAGGTCCAAAATAATGCCAAAACACAGGATGTATTTAAAAAACCCCACATTACGCCTTGCTTTCTGTCTGCTAGCATCCTCTAGCCTAGCCTGACTTAGTGTGTAGTTTAAGCTAACACAGGCTCTGCTGGATGAAACACAGTGTCTGGAAATGTGTGGACAGATCTGGCAGTCAGAACTGTCAAACTTTAGCTCACTTAATGCAAGCGAGGGATTCCACTTCTATGCCTCTTTGTCCTCATCCATTCAAAGGAAAAGGCTTACTGCACCATCCCATCATGAAGATGTTGGGAAGACTGGATTAAATGCTGCAGAACAGTTCTAAAATGGAAAGTTCTGGAAGTAGTAAATGTGTAGTTACTAAAGGAAAGCTGCCCCTACAACATCTTTTTATTACATAACTTGTATAATGTAAATTGCATTGTTGTCAAAGATACTTAAGGTTACACTTCACTGGGTCATCGGCAGATTTTATTTTCCATTAGGTGGTATAATCCCTCTTGTTGAATTGATTGAAATGTATAATAAAATATGAAAAAATGCTATATACTCTCCTAACAAAGAAGAGTAAGAGGCTTTTCAAATAGCCTCTAATCCCTCTTCCCCTGCTAAATGTCTAGTTGAGATTATATTTGATTAGACAAAAACACACACATACATACAACCTAAAAATACCTACCCTCAGTGGAGCTATTTTAGCCAACAAAGTAATTCCAGTTGCCTTATTTAAAAGCCTAAGTTTCACACTGGGGTTTTATAAGTATAGCTTTGCCTCAGTGACCTTCCATAATGCAACTTCTCTCTGTGGATGTTAGCGACATGAACACAGTTTACATATTAGGATCATGTTCAAGGGGCACAGTGATTAGATGGGACACCATCAACTTCTCCAGGCTTTCAGACTGCATCATGATGTTGAACAGCAACTGTTTCCCTCAGCTGGCTGAGCATTATCTCTATCAGTGGTTCCCACTCATTTCTGAGTGGAGTTTGGCAGATGACTTTCCACTTTCACATTTGTGCCGTGTCCCAGGTACCTCCCCTTTTCTCTTTTCTCTTAATTATGATTGGGGAGTCCTTCAGGTAAGAAGACACTAAACCCATCAATAGCCACAACACAGATAATGGGAATGTTTTACTATGAGAGGAAATAACAGTTCCTGACACTATGCAATGATGTCTGTGAAGGCATTTATTGCCCATACATCTGATCTAGGGATTATCACACCATTTGACTTTTAACTCCTGCTTTGCCACATTAACTTCCCCCTCTCTTGCATTTAAACTCTTTCCTTTCTCTGTGTCTTCCTGAAGCTTCCTTACTTTCCTTTTCCCAAAAAATCAAAGACACTACACCCTGTTCTGCCAATCCCCTACTAGGAAATCAGGGCAAGACACATTTTATCAGATACATGTAAAAAAGGGAGGGACCAATCTCTTTAGGAAACTGTATTTTTTTTTTTGTTTGCTTAATCTGCTGTGTCAACAAGCCAATATTCACTCCAGTGCTTAATCTAATACATTTCTCAATCTACATATTGATATGCATGCAGGTGACTACAGGTATGTATTATATATATTCACACAAATGTGTTTGTGTGCATGTTTTCTGTATTATGTATAAATTCTGTAACAATACCTACAGATGTACATAAACTGAGGCTGGTTAAAAACAGCTTGATGTGACCCCTTGAACCTTTCTTTCTAGACAGAACGCGGTCTTGGAAAAAGGCCTGTGAACAATGATATAAATTAAAGGGGAGGGGGGAGAGTGAAATTAGAAAGATAGCTAAGGAAAAAATCCAGTTAGTGGTGAGAAGACTAACAGAATTGGAGATCAGAAATTATTTTTCCTTGCGCTTCGATTCTGAGGTCACATTCAAAACTCTCCAGAACACAGATATTCCTTTCATTCCACCCCAACATAAAATCCCCTCGCATTTGCTTAATCGAGGCTACATCATTAGAAGCTGCACTGTTGAGTCTGGCAGTGCAGATAAGAATCTTCCACTGAACACAGATTACCACACGCATGACCTGCAAATCTCCCTGCATGTTTTGCAAGCTCCTTTATTTCACTGGGAAGATTTTATATTAAGCACGTTTAAATCTGTGTCACTATGGTTATGTCATGAAGTAATATCATGCATGATTAGATAGAACAGAGACAAAACAATTAAATATTTTTTTTAAAAGATTCCCTTTCTCATTCAACCTCATCCAGCTTTAAGAAATTAAACACAGGCAGTTAATAGCTCAGTTTAAGAAAATATGTCTTTTCAGATCTGCAGGCTGAAGTCAGCTAAATGGATTTGTCCTGCTTTACTGACTCTCTCCCCATTTTGCTCCTCCCATTCTGACTCTTTATTAAACTCATCCAGAAAATAGAGGGGAAAATAAATCTGAGTATTTAATGAAATAAGTGAGCTCCTATTCTTAAACTGTGAGGCACCTGGGAAGAGGGTGGCAAGCAAACACATCATCAGTTCCAGCATCATCCCTTATAAACAGTGTCCATATTCCCCATCAAGTTTCAGCATCACTATATGCTACAATTAAGAACATTTCAAACACTAGACTCAAATAAAACAGCAGAAATGGTGAATTCTGTTGTTAGTAGTACCCTACTTTTAAATTCCATTACTGACAAAGATTGAATACTCTGAAGCAGCTGAAATTATCTTCTACCCAAAACCACAAGATATCAAAACTAAGGCTTAACCTAACAGGCAAATGGCTTGTCTCCTTTACAAAACCAGTTTCTCATTTCCATTTGTTCATTTTTATGAAAAATGTAAAATGTTTATGCTCTAAATGTGTAACAACTTAAATAAAGTACCCACAGAAATGGGCCATTAAGTTTTGGCAGATAACTTTCTTTTACAGTGCAGCCAAATTGCTAAGTGTTCATGGAAGAAATCTGCATGTTACCTCGAAAGAAAAAAAAAATAATTACCACCAAACTGGAAAGTGGAAAAATCAAGCAAATTCTCTTCTGTTGGATAAATAATTACCAGCTTCTATACCGTATTTTTTGGTCTGTGCTTTGTAAGATTTTCTGCTATTTTAGCAAGAAAACCAGAGTAAGAGAAGCAGTAAAAAAAATCAGTGGTATCCACCTCTGTTTTGAAAAGCAAAATTCAGAAAAAAGACAAAAAAAAGCCAGGAGACAATCCTGGCAATGTTATCTTATTAGTGAGCAAATGATGTGCTTGATAAATTTAATTGGCTGATAGAACTCTTAGTGCTATTACTGAGTAGTAACCAAATTGAAAACATTATGGGTAAACCTGGGGGAATCAGCAAATAATAGGAAAATATGAATATCAAAGAAAAAGCAGCTTTTGTTTTATTCCAATTTACAACTGTAACAGCTTTGTAAACATCAGGATTCAGGAATTCTAAAAGACCTTTTTTTAAATGCTTGTACCTGAAAGAGTGTATTTCATTACCCTATACTACAATTCCTTACTTTTTCAAATAATTTATAGGATTTAATTGTATACAGATACACTCAGGATTTTTTTCCAGACTGCTCAAACATAACAAACAATACTATTTTATGGCCATTTGAATTATTTATGTTTCCTAATGACAAAAACTCACCAGTTTTGATTTTTGTACTGAGGTGCTTGAGAAGTACACAGTAGTGTCATTACCATAATAACTTCTGAAATTAAAACCTGTCTAAAACTCTACGGAAAGCTAACATCCAGTTCATTAACCATTCCTGTTAGTTTGTTTTCAATAATGCAAAAATGATTAGAAGTTTAATTTGCTAATCACCTGTGTTTTGACTGGCAGTGGATATATAATTCTCTGCAGAAGTCTAAACTAGCCCTTGAAGAAAATAAAATATGCTAATGCTTTATCAAGTCTAATAATATTAATAAAAAAATCAATCATGCCTAGGTTAATCATTGATGGATCCACAATTAATTTCTCCTTAACTCTGTTTAATTTTAGAGACAATGGTGATAATGAGTAAGAAAAATGGCTATTTGTCTTTGAGAAATTTTAGTGCTCACTTACCAATCATGTGGTTTGCAACATGAACTTGGATGTCCCACTCATTGTAGAAAACCATCTGACATTTGATGCACTGGTAGGTCTTCTTCTAAAGAAACAAGGGTAGATAAAATTTACTCAAGCATACAATTGTAATAATTTCATTAAAACTCAAAATACCAAGTTCACAGTAGTCATTTAAAGCTCTCCATCAATGCTTTCATTAAGGTTTAATTATTAATATTAAAAAAATAACACTCTGCAGGTTATGTAGTACCTTTCATTTGAGTTTTCTGAAACTTGGTAGAGATTGTTGTCAACTTCCTAGCTACATGAACACATCAGTATTGCTAAAACATCAGTTTCACACTCATGGAAGCCAAAATGGAATGTGGATGTGTGGGATGTAAGCCAAACAACACTGAAATCAATGTGGATCTTTCATTTTACACCAGTGGATTAGATCCACTACAGAACAAGGAAGAAGGCAGGAAAAGAATACAGAAATGAGAAATATGCTTCTCTCATTTTCAGTGGGGCTGCAGAATCTCCTCGGAACTACCCATTTTAAATGATCCATCAGGCTGCCATTTTTCAAGGAGGAAAACCTCCCAGTTAGTCTGGACAAAAAGTCCGTATATCAGGGCATTTGCTTCAATAATATCTATTGGCAAGCCTGTACTAAAACTGGGAAGCCTGACTGGAAACTAGCCAGAGACCATGCCTTCTGGCCACATTAGATTGGGCTTGACTTACTTAAAAATCACGGTGTATACAGCTCAAATTTCATTATAAACTAGGAAATGCATTACTCTGCTCAATTTGGTGCACAGAACATGTTTTTAACTTCTGTCTTGGTGTCTTTCAAAAAAGATCTGCTCTTTTACTTTTCTACAAGGTACATAACTTATCCAAGCCATTTCAACATCCTAAAAATGTAACTGTATTTTCTCTTATTATTTTTCTTGATCTGAATTGGCCAGAGAGTTGATATTGGAAAGCATTGTTTTAAAAGTGAAAACTAAGAGTGTATTCAAAGTAAAGTTATTTTTTCCCTCATAAGACTTAAAATCTGCAGTTATCCAGGCATCTAATGAGACAAGCCAGATTTATGACATTATTCAACTGCATAATTGTAGTATCAAGGACTCAAGTCCTAAGGTAACAGTCCTGAAGAGCTCAGTTCTCGTTTTGAAGATGCAATATTGTCAAGGTAAGCCCTGAACTGCCACATCAAGGCAGTAACTCAAGAGACACAGATCTTTCTGTACAGCCATAGGCACCTTGCCTACATCAGCAAAAAGAAGAAAAAAACACAGAAAAACACATATTTTTTAAAGAATGTAAAGTCACAGGAAGCTGGCACAGATGTATTAAATTGCAGATTTCCCATACATTAGTTGGAGAAAAAATAGGGTTCACTGGATAATGTGCATCAAAAATACAGCCTCTCTTGTATATATTTAACTTGTGAAGAGTTTTATGCAGCTGGTATTATCAATTAAATTTTTTTAAAGGTGTTGGCTTTTTTTTACCTGACTCCAAACAGTAATAAAAACTTGCTGGATTTTTTATCAGCATCTAAATTTAAATGCCCAATACCTGACAGATAAAGTGGCCATCTATTTTGACCTTTCTACTTCAAGCCTGTAGGCAGGAATATAAAGACTTTCAAGCATATGTTGTTTTGCCTTACCAAGTTAACTGAAAAATTAGTGACTAATCAAAGTCAGCTCTGAAATTAAGTGTTCCTGTGGGCTCCTCTTTACAAATCTCCCATTGCTTCACATACACAGAGGATATTTTAATTTTCTCGACGACAATAAAATGTGCTGCATTTCTTCATGGTGGAAACAACAATAAGCCTTTTTTGCTGTTTTTCATTTAAATTAACCTTAGTTTTTCAAAATTTAAGCAAGTTAAATCCTTATGTAGACAACTAAAAATCAATGGACACCAAGAAACCAAATCTGCTTTGACTTAGTGTTACTGTTACTATTGGTAAAGCCAGCTGTTTTTAAAGATAAAATACTTTTTCTCTTTTTTCATTCTTGTGACAATTCTGGTATCATTGGTAGAAAATCAGACTCAGTCTAAGGATTTCCTATTATATGTTGGTAAATTTAACCTTACTGCACTACATGTGGATCTAGCAAAGACCTCTAAATAATGACAGTGAAAATCAACGATTTATTATGCTAAGCTCTTTACAAGATGCTTTTTGATGCTGACATATAGAACAACAATATTGCATAAATAACAATCACTCTCCCTTTTTTAAAAACATTGTTTCCCTTTAGAACTAGTTAGAAAATATTTCTTACTCCCTGATGACTGCCACTATGTATTGTTTATTAGCATACCCCTAGCATTATTCCTGATATGTGACTTTGTTGAAAAACAAAGAAACATAAATGTAATGGCTGGTCTTTTCTCTTGTTAGCAGAGCAATGCAGAGTGCATGTCAAGAAGTGTCAGCAAAATTATGACTGATGTACATAAAGACAACAAATACAAAGGTTGGGGATTTTTTGAAGTTAAATGCTAAAAAGTAAAGTGATTTGACAACAACAAAAAATAATAATTTACTAGCACTTACTAGCCTGTTCAAAATGATCTGACATATTTGCAGAATCACACACTGAGTTTTTCTTTTTATCATGAAGAGAAGATTGTTTTTGTGACTGCTGCTTGATCAAGCACTAGTTCTTTTTTGTTTCCAAGCATACTCTAAAATGTTGACATCAACTTTTATTAGCTCAATAAACACTCATCTCAAAGTGTCTAAACTTGTGCATGATTAAGTTTTCATTTTAAAAGCATACTCAGTAAATTCTATTTACTCCTAGATTTTCAAAGTGATCAAACCCAGTCATTTTAACACCATGTTGAACAAAACCCACATACTTATTTCCATATGTTTCACATTCTAAGGAAGTCTTTGTTTGCTGCAAGTTGCACATTAGTCTCACAAGCTTTGTCAGAACCATGGGACTCATAACTGCTCGCAGGAGTTCCTGGGTCCTGATGTGCTTCACGGCTGATCCCAATTCCCTACTAGGGT
Source organism: Agelaius phoeniceus (assembly GCF_051311805.1). NCBI lineage: Eukaryota > Metazoa > Chordata > Aves > Passeriformes > Icteridae > Agelaius > Agelaius phoeniceus. The sequence goes on from NC_135265.1 coordinate 107,892,375, forward strand.
GAGATCTGGGGGGAGACCCAGCCCCTCCTCACACTGTGTTCCCAAAAAAGGGGAAACCTGGGGGAATAAGACAGAAAAGAACCCTGAGGTATTGCAGCTCCATGCCTCTTGCCTGGATAGGAAGGAAAGAAGCCTTGCAGCACTTGTGTGACACACCACAGAAGAAGAATTGGACTGTGACTCAAGGAGGCATTAGAATTTCTCTCAAGTATCTCCAGCCTTTGCAGTGCAAGATGGCTCTAAAGAGAAAGGAGCTCGGGGCTGTGACAGCCATCCTTGCCTTGTCCTGCTCCAGCTGTTTGCAGCAGGGAACTCTTGCTGAGCTCCCTCGCCCCTCTGCCCAAGCCAGCAGCGTGTGGAGGACTCAGCAGGACTGAGCAGGCACCCAGGCCCTGCTGCTCCAGCTCATTGCCCTCAGCATATCCATTCCACACAGTGAAGAGTGGTCAGTTAAGGGCACTTACACCCTAACCTGCCACAGCTGCTTTTCCCAAAGGATACCTGTCAGTCTCCTGAGGAGACAGAAGAATGACAATATTGCCATTCTTCCCTACAAACACAGAAAAAAGCTGACACATATTTCCTGTAAGAAAATAATTCCAAATCAGCAAGGGTGGGCCACAGAATGCTCTTGCCAGTACATTCCTGTATGGACTCAGACAGGACCAGTTTCGTAAATGGGGAAGATGCAACATGTTCTAAACTGTGCTGTTTTGCAAAAACTCCCAAGGATTTGTTCCAGAGGAGAAAGGCACATGTGATTAAGAACGTGGTTTAACTTTTCCCTACTACTACTACTACTACTACTACTACTACTACTACTACTACTACTACTACTATTATTATTATTATTATTATTATCACCTAATCTTTTAATAAAAACTCTCCAATCAGCAAGCCCATAATCCTTCACTGAACCCTCTCCTGTCAAGAACTTAAGTGCCAATTTGTCTTCTCCATGCTGAGTGTAAATCTGAGGCCCAACTCATTCCTGGGGCCATTCAAAATCACTGTAGAAGAATAACTGCTTGGACAAATGTCTCACAAGACCATTGGGTGCCTGTTGCATTCCTGTTTTCACAACCATTTTAAAGGCTTCCAACATTCAAATCTTCCCTCTGACTTCATTTAAAGAGCTCTGGATTGGGTATATGCATGTCTCTCCCTAACCTTTTGAATAATTAATGTCACCTAGACCTTTAATTATTGTCCCAATCCTCACTTACCCCTCTGCAGTTTTCTGAATTTCTTTTCTATAAAGGTGCCCAGTGTGTCCATGTCATGTGAAATGAGACTTTGCTGCTTTTATAAACAGTCCAAAAATACAAACTTTCAGTTGGTACTTCAATTCTGTGAACAGAATTTTATTTGCTTTGTCTTTATAAATAAAGCAAAACAACTAATAACCACACTGCTAGAGGATTTACAGTTCTATTCAGAAGTGCTTCAAAAGTATGCAGAAAATACTTCTGTGTAGACTTTTGTGCCCTCTGACTCTCTGAGGTACTGATACATTCTTTCTTTTTTTCTATTCCCTAGCTTCATTATATTACTTGAAAATGAACTGCATATGCTACTTATTGGCTCATGCTCCACCTCCTTGTCAAAATCATTCAGCATTTTATCACTTGCCTATTTTGTTCTGACATTTCCCCAGTTTTGTACTATCAGGGAATTTCATCACCTTACTACTTATTCTTCCTTCCAGCCTACTGATATGCTGCATAAGTTCAACAAAATTGGTGCAAATAATGATTCTTAAGGCTTTCCATTATTTACACCCCTCCAAACCAACCTGCTTCAATTCACAAGACTCCCATGCTTTCTGTACCCAAGATCGTCTTTCTTTTCTTTTTTAATCAAAGAAAGTATCTCTCCCTATGCCGCACTTATTCACCCAACAGATTAGTCTTTTGTGCTATACCATTTCAAAAGCTTTGCTAAAATCCTGGTAAATCATGTTTATAGGCTTCTCTGTCAGCACTTGTGGCTATTCTCTAAAAATACTCTTTATTGAAAATTTTAAGCGTGATCCTCCCTCTGTGAATCTTTGCCTTCCGTCCTTCATTAAATCAAAACTTTCTTCTATGGTGTCTTTGATTAGCCTTCCTCTTCTGTTCCTCACAGTTTAAATCAAGCTCACAAACCAGTAACTTCATGCATAAGCCTTATATTCCCAGTTAAATGTTTGTTTAGTGGCCCTTTCCCCGGTTGTTGATGCTTCTTCTTTTAAAGACTGCAAGTTTATCCGCTTAATGTTTCCTTTTATCTTCAGCTGCTTTCACTGAGAATTTTGGAATGGATATTTTTGTAAGTAATTCATTGTGTATTATACTCCATTATATTACCTCTAATCTGTACTTCATTCTTCTCCATGGGGAGGAGATGCCACTAGCTCAACGACAATGCATTTGTTTAACAGTACTGGTTTCCTTGATTACATATACCATTTCTGGATCTCCTGTACCCATGCCCCTTTTAACTGAATACCTATTCCCTATATGAAATAACCAAAATATCACTTACAGCTTCTAATGCATGGCATCTACAGTCTTAGGCTTGCAGGCATCCCTAGTTTGTTCTCTACTCCTTTCACACTTCTCTTCCTTGCCTGATCAAAAATGGGTTTGATGTGTACCTGTTACCCCACTGATAACCTCCTGTTTACACCTAATTACATAATTTGCCCTTGTCACACTACTGAAGGGGACTTTCAAGGCTTTTTCCCCTCAGTTTTAGCACAGACTGAATGTATGGATCAATAACAGAGCTGAGACAACCTGCTGTTGCCAAAAAAGAGTGACACCACACTTCTCACATCGTCTAATTCCCTTCTCCCATCAGTCATTCACTCAGTTTCCCTCACCTAAAGGGTGGAGTTAATTCAACCTTTTACACTGACAGAAAAAGAACCTGACAAGAGAAAGTGAACAGCATCCAAAAATCATATGAAAATAACAAGTTAAGACACTTAAAACTTGCACACTAACTACAGCAATTTGCCAGTGCTAACTCCTAATGCTGCCAGCTGATTTTTTTACATCATTATTTTATTAAACATTAACAGTGTGCTTGGCCCTTCGTGATACACAAGAGCAACCACGGTCCTAGCTTTGTCTATTTAGCCATTTTTCATCAGAGTTCAGATTAATTTTGACAGTACCTTAATTAAGGATTTCTTTCTTACCTTCCTGGATGCTTATTTTGTCAACCTTAAGCTCTTAGAAAACTAAGCATATGTTAGCTAGTTTCACTGCATAGTTAGTTATTTATCTTGCTTATGGGGCACTGTCATCTTCCTTTTTTCTTTTTAATTGACTAATCACCAACTCTTGTAATTGCTCACACAAAACCCTTTAATTAGTATTTCCTGATTACTTTTAAAAACATGTTCATGGAGATTTTATGAGTATTTTTCTGTTCTGTTTTGGTTTATCAGGGTCTAAATTATAACAGAGTCTGAGCGTACATGCCTGTGGAAAGAAAACAATCAATCCCATAAGGTAAGCAAAATGGAAAGAAACATTACTTTTCCTCATTTCTTTCATTATGGTTACTTATTGTATACACAAAATATATTGAGTCAGAAATACAAATGTTCATTTATGTTAGCAGCCCTTACTTTATTCTGCTTGAATTCATGGTCTGCTGTTCTGTCTTTCACCTTTATTCTGGAGTCTGTATTTAATCATGTCTGTCTTCAATGTCTCTTAGTTACAAACCTTTTCCTCCCCTAGCTGACGAAGAGCATTAGCTTGCAATGTCTCACATCCCCGCACAGAAAAAAACACATCTTGCCACATTTAAAAACTGCATCTCTTCCCTTTGAGATCTCTAATCCTTTAACTCTCTCTAGGCCTTTCAAACTCAGTACTGAAGTGAAATACCTGTCAGAAAAGTAACTCTAAAACCTGGCAGCACATGGTTGTATTTTTATTTTGTCTCTCAATTACTTCATATTAGGCTTGTGTAATTTATGAATACAAGCAGCTTAAAGTACTGTGAATTTGAATTGGGATCTAAAAAACAAATATAGTTCTTTCTGTCTTTCTGTCTGAGGGTCTGATCCTGGGTGAGGCTGAGTCTCTGAGCAGTGCTCAGGAATTTGGAGCTGTGTCAGGAACTGAACTTTCTGTCAGCATCCCCACCCCTTTCTGTCCCCTAACATTGCACTTAAAACCAAAGGCAATGGGCCCCTCTGAAGCCCTAGAGCTGTTAACCCATCCAGAGGCATCCCAACACTCAGCATCTGTGTCAGATCCACTATGTGGCCACGGACATTGAGGAAGAACTATGACCAGCATCACACTGATAATTCTGCAGAGGAAGTGGCATCAAAGCAAAGGCAATAGAGTTTGACTTGGCAGGTCTGAGATTCAGAAAACTGATATTCTGGGTAAGCTGATATTTTTTCCCTTTTAAAGTTGGGGTTTTTGCTTTGTTTTTTAAAAAAGGCATACTGAGACTGACTGTCATTCAATAAAGCCACTACTTTCTTCACCAACAATCAGCAACAGATGTAGGCCAATAAAATTAATAGTTTGCAAGTACGCACAAGAGAATACTCTTGTCTCTTTTCTCCATCACAGATTTTGTAAAAGCTCTCTGGATTTTAACAGAAAGGCAAAATCAGGAGCTTTTTATATACCTTTTTTTTTTTTTTGTCATTTCAACACTACAACTGCTTTTCTCCCACTCTGTGGAGAATTAATGCTGATTAATTTCACTTTCCAAAGTGTGACTCAGGACCCTCCCCCTACCCTTAATTGTCCACTTTTAACTCAAACTGAATTCTGCACTATTACTTACCAAGATAATTTAATCCTACAGAATAGAACTTGTGCTCAAAAATATGCAACATTAATATTAATGTACAAACAGAAATATATTACTCATACATAATATATAAGAAATTAATTTTCATTGAAGTATCAAGAGAAGGAGTAAACCCCTTAGATCCTTCTCATGCAATTAGCTCTGCACTTGGGGAAGTCAATGGGACTTCACAAATGAGGGCTTCACATGATAACATGGCCAAGACTGGGGTTTTAAAAAGGCACTACAAAATACGCCATGAGCAGAGTCCTGCAAACATATTGCTGTGATTTTGGTTCTACCCTCCATGGATACACTTAGGCCACATCAACGTGAACAAATACACTGGTAGCATCTGAGCTGGCACACAGCTGCTGACACTGCAATGATGCTTGACTGTGTGCCCAGCTGAAAAACCTCCTCTGGGGCAGTGCAGCTGCCCAAGGAAGTGGTGTACCAGCAAAACAAGCACTCTGCTCAGCCACTCTTCAACACTACCCACAATGATTTGTGTCTAACTGGCTTTTCTTCTGTGAAGAAATACTTGCTCTCCTCTGAGGGAATTAAGGGAACTTCACAGAATTGCCTCTGTCCTATTTCATAATCTTTTACTTTCACATTAATTCTTAAAACACCAGCAGCTCCTCTTAGGTACATCCTGTAAAAAGTTAATGTCTTTTTACATGGGGCTTCAGTCTACCATTTTCCTATCTTAAAAAAAGGATTGCAGAATTTGTTTCAGAAGCAGAATGCCATACTTCTAGGTTTGAAGGACTTCACCCACTCAACCACCATCATACAAACCAGCTGTGAAGCAGGGAGCATATGAGAAATGAGGAACTATGTTTAAGACTGATAGTTTGGGAAAATTGCCAGGTGATGCAGACAGTCCCTGCCTAGGCCTGTGAGAGAAGCACCAAGCAGAACAGGATCAGTTACAAGTTGGCCACTGTCTGGGATGTTTGCAAGGATTTGTAAGCAGACAGCTATGTTCCTATAGGTTGGCCCTAAACCTATTTCAGCCATAAGAGCAGAAACCAAGAGGATTGTTGTAGTAGTGGTAAAGCAAACACAGAAGGAAATCTGGAAACTTGAAGTCTCAGATCATTCTTTGTTGGTGAACCACCCCATTTCCTACTGGAAAATGTAGCGAGAAAGAGGTGGCCTTCCAGATACAAAAAGCCATTAGATGTGCCTTTTTAGACAGAATGCTGTGAAACATCTGAATAATAAGCAAAAAACAGAGGAAATGTATCCCAACACAGGACACCAAAATTGTGGACTTATAATCAAAGGGGATAAATAGCTCCATTCTCTTTTACCTCCCACCTTGCTTTTGAGTACACAAGCAGAAAGTCACTTTGAAATGGCTGCCTTTCTAAGTGGCTGTATTTCTAAGACACTCTTCAAAGGCATTTCACAGGCATTAAAAATAATTCCTAGAAGTGCACATTATTATTGGTAGGACTAAACTGAGATGCTCAGTATCAGGAAGGGCCCTGCCCTTTTATTCACTGACTTATGGAGCCATATACCAGCAACAAAGGTTTATCCACCAAGGAACAACAGGGTAACATCAACATACATCTGGTAGATGGGCCCAAAGATGGGTAGAAGCCACAGAAGAACACAATGGTTGAGGTTGATCTCTGGGGATCCTCTGATCCAGTCCTCCTGTTCAAGAAGGGTCACCTAGAGCCATGCCACATCCAGATGACTTGTGAGTATCTCAAAGGGATACACAATCTGTCTGGGTAACCTCTGCCAAGGCTTGGTTGCCCTGGAAGTGTTTCCTGATGTTCAGAAGGAACCTCCTGTGAGTCCATTTGTCTCCTCTGCTTCTTGTCTTAGAATGTCACATGGTGAGGGTGGATGTTAGCAAGAGACAAATCTCTGCTGTCATACTCAGCAAAACATGCTGTATAAAATAGTACAGGTCATATTTATCCAGTAATTTGTAATACAGTGCAGGAAACAGTATAAACAAAGTATGGCTTTAGCAGGACAAAAAGGTATCTCACAGTTTTGAACCACCAAGCATAAAATCAACTATCTGCTATCACAGAGCTCTGGCAGATCAAAGAACAGTATCCTTTAATAAGATACTACATGTCAAGTGGTTTTCTTATGTTCATTTTGTATAACTTCATGAAACAAATGGCTACATACCCATTTTAAATTAATGGTTAGCCCATTTTATTTCCCTCATGACAGAGTGACAAATCTGGGTGTTATCTTTGTTGTACAAGACAAAAAAATACACACATCATATATAACAACTTTATTGAGGAGTGGTGAAAAACAGTTCTCATGTACAGTCACTTGAGAAGCTGGCCTGTGTGTCTCACAAAGAGCAGATCATAGTTTCCTCCTATAGCTTCATGTCTTGTGTTCACTTGACTTTTGCATATAAAACAGGTATAAACTTCAGCTACTGCCATCTTCCTGGGTTGGATCTCTTAAAAGCCTCTCTCCTATTTGGATTCTGTTGCCTGCTGGGTCACCTCTCTTCCCAAATATTGTAACAACTTCATAGGCTTTGAGATTACTGTTAATCTATGAATTTTTCCCCTGAAATTGGCCAAGAGTAGTCCAAAAATAAGAGGCAGAAGTGAGAAAATCCTCTAGAGGTCTGCAAACCAGCAGACAAATGGAGATATGTAATGACTTCCTGTGTCTTGTTCCTAAAGATGATGAGGCTAGAAAATTGTCGGAAATTTCTTCTAGTTTCTACCCAATTCTGAGATCACACTACAAACACTCATCACTACTGTGATTTTCCTGTGGGGCTGTGCAGAAATTGTGGCATTCCATACCAGCCAGTTGGCCAGCAGGTACAAGTACAGGGAAAGCCCCAAAGGGACAGTGGGCTGCCCAGCTGAGCTGTGGGAGCATACACCTCATGGATGTTTTGTCTCATAAAGCTTTGCTGAATCTACATCTGCCCTCTCTAGAGATCCTTAAGGACTCCATCCACATTCCTGTGACCCTCTATGGTTCTTCTGTGTTTCTTCAAGCACACATTCCACCCCCCAACCCTGGTTCATTTTAAGGAAATCTTGGTTTAGTGCTCTTGAAAATTTTGGAGAAAACATGTTATCCTTTCATCTTCTCCTGCAAAGTCTTCCATGAGTGTGAAGAAGACGCCTCTCCAAATTCCCCATCTGAAGCCTCTGGCAAATAACAAGACAGACAAATAGCATTAGATTTTAATGATCAGTGGACAGGAAACTAAGAAAATTCACTACAATTTTCCCCCTTGCTTCTGTTCAGCAGCTCCCAGCCAACATATGGCCTTCCTTTCACAGACTGAACTCATGGTGTGTGTGTGAGGTGAGAAGTTTGAAGCCTAACTTTGGTAGGATTTACAGCAACAGGATAATAATACTATCCTTGTAAAATTCAAAGAGGATCCTCATGGCTCACCACCAGACAAAGAGAAGAGAAATGCTTAAGCTGGACCTTATCAGCCAATTCCTGGTAGTGGCACTAGCAGAAATTAAAGCATAATGCAAAGTGGAGGTGGCCTACTGTGGCAAAAAACCCCAGGCTAGCCCTTCCTAAGAATAGATATGGTCACACTTTAAATAATACTTTCCTGAAAGCAGTGTAAAAATGATGCCAGAAGACAAAACTGGTATTTTTAGTGAACTCATTTTGAAACTCCAGAAGCAGAAAATATGTTTGTCACAGATTAGTTCCACAAACTATTTCAAAGCCAAATCTTTGTGCCAGCAACAAACCTTCTTCACCTTTTTCTGTCCCTGGATCCAAAATACAGCATGAAAATAACTTGTTCTGAGCCTGGATTCACTGACAGGAAACCCAAGGCAGTACTTATGTTTACATTACAAGTTTATGTGCTTATTCATAAAAATCCTGTAGTCAGAATGATCAGCTTGGATTGCTGATGAGGAGGATTATTTTAATTTCTTTATGTATTTCAATTAAATGCGTGAGTATAGATTTCAGTGCATTTTTTCAGTTAAAAGCACTGTGATTTATATTGCTAAAATGCTATTGCTTGCCCTGCCAAAAGCATGCATCTGGGAACATTTCTGGGTTGCTTACAGTCTTTTCTCTCTTCTTTCCGCCTCTGACTGCCAGTGCATGCTGTTGAAATAAACCAGTTACTTCAAAAGGCAGTTCCTATTTTTTGTCTTTGTGGGTCTGGCAGTGTTTTGAGAAGTGGGGGGAAGAATAGTAAGAGAATAAAGGTAGATTCAGAGCCCATGAATAAATAAAGAGGAAAAAAAGTAATGATAAAAGAGTACACCTACCTGAGCTCCATTCTTTCTCCCAGGGCGATACCGTTTCTGGATTCATCTTAAGTTGGAGAAGTTGAGTTTCAAGGAGCCAACAGCTCTCCACAGCATCTGAATTTTGTAACCCCCATCTCTGCAAGCTCATCGTCAGACTGCACTTTCACGGCTCCTTCCAGAACAGTGCTGTGATGTGCCGGTGTCCCCTGCTGTGGCATGCCCATCCTGGCATACAGCTCTGCACAACCACAACAGGACAGAAGAGCAGCCCCAGATTCTGCTCTCCAGCTGGTGTGACAGTTGCAAGCTCTCTCCTTTGTCCAGCATTTTTGATACTCTCTGAAATAGTGAGTTTCTGCAAATCTTTTGCCACACCTAAATAAGCATCTTCACTCCTGAAATGATTTGGCCGTGCAATCATGCTGCTTCTTCTCTCCTCAAGACCAGAAAACCCAGAGAATTCTTGTATTATTAATGAAGGACTGTCTGCATTGCCACAGGTAATACAGTATTCACATGAGCTTCACATTCATGGAACAAAGTGATACAGAAGCAATTACGCTTCTACTCTGAAAGTAACCAACAGGACCCCAAACTGAGCACAGTTGCACATGTGGATGCTCTACCATAATTCAGTTTAGACATTAAACTGTGTGTGGAAGCTGGAGTCCATTCCCTCCTCCCTGCCAGCTAAGAAACAGACAATATAATTTATTGCAATATTATGCTGGTGTGATTCAGCAAGTACAGAAGTCTTGCAGCTTAAGAAGCAAGGGCACACTTTCTGCTGAGTCAAGAGTTCTCTCATTAGGTGCCTGACAGCATAATAAGGAAGAAGAAGAGAGTCAAGACCACACAGATTTTCTTGAACAGATTTTCATCTTCCAAGCGCTTTACAAAAACTGTATTGTAAGTAAGCATGGAAACACACTTTTCAGGAAATATCTATCTTATATTCTGAATAAGGAAAATGAAGCAGAAATGTTCAAGCAGTTTTGGCCAAGTCAGCAAAGCAAATGAGTGACAGAAAAAGGTCTAGTTCCCAATTCACCAGCATACCAGACCTTGTTCTCTCCTTTTAGACAGTAACTATCACTGAGGTTATCACCCTTGCCCAAAAGTGTGCTTTCAGTGTGATTCAAGATCTTTACAAGAAATCTAAAACCAGCTGAATCCAGCACCTCATTAAAGCTCAAAGATTAACTTGCAAATCTAACATTTTAGAGCTCTTTCAAAAGCAGCTGTTCATCCGTCTGTGTGATAACTCATGGGTACTAGATTCAGCAGTGTGATGGACTTAATGAGTTCTGACCTGCTCCTTGACTCGTTGCAACCAATGATGAGCACTAGTCATAATTTTCTATCCCAACCAGAAGGTAACTTTCAGTGGAGATGATTCAGGTCAACATTTTTCACTCAGCAAGTGGGGTGAGCTCAGCAGGTGACAGCTCAGCTGAAGACATTATACTGTGGTAAGGTAATTGCTCTCTACCACATCACTGAGAACAGACTAAAAAGGGAAATTTTCTAGTTCAACCATGAGAATACACAGCAAAGAATCTAGAAGTGACACCTCCAGTGCAATCTTTTATCCTAAAAAGGTATTTTCAAATATTCTTATCATTGAAATCTCTTACTGAGTAAAAAGGGGTATTCAGCAATATTAATGGTCTGACAACTCATCTCATTTATGCAAGATAACTATTTTTCTTGCCTTAGGAGTGAAATACTCTTTATATATAGGTTGAAATCTCAAATCACGTGACTCTCAATAATGCAAATGAAACTTTCACTCCTTGATATTATTAATACTGTTTGGTGAGAATTTCCTCAAAATTGCATGTTTAAGTAGCTCCCTTCAACATCCCCTTCAGTTCAAGAAACATCCTTCCAGTGGAGTATGACAGCCAGTGACTAATAATAAATTTTAATAATCCATTTTTTTGAATTGTTTGTTATATGCTTATGTTTTTACTTCCCTCAGTCTGGACATCCAATCTATAGTTTTAAACATCTGCACATTCCCACTTTAAATTTTGATTCTCATTGCTACATAGCTTGCATCACTAGAATTTGAACCAGTAATATCTTCTAGAAAAATTAATTATCTTTCAGGATTTTACAAACGTTCATTTATGGTTTCCAGAACTACTAATGCTCTATCAGGAATTTGATAGCTTTGTCTTCCCATGAGAAAAGAATCTGAAAGTCTACATTACTATGTGGACACCAGAACCATAGACACTGAAAATTCAATTTACATCCTCAGAATGGAGGTGGGGGGTAAATGCTGATTTGAAGGAGACAAATGCTATTCACAAATGTGTAGTTAAAAAAGCTTTTTCATCTTAGATACACTTTTATATAAATATCAAAAGGATTAAGAAGAGGAACATGATGCCAATTAGCAGTATAACTAAGAACTTGGACTATACCTGATGCAAGTACAGGAAGATTCACTAATGATACTGAAGGTAACTGATCTTATATCACCACAAAGGACTCTCAAATCTCTTTTTGTCTAGTTTACAAGCAAGAGAAAGACAAATTGGTAGCATCTTAGCATGGTAACTGACTTAACACATGATTCTGATTGTGCTTGAGGGAGCAGGAATTGGCTTCCAACATGACTGGGAAGAGGGATTTCATGTAGTCACTCGATGCAAGATGACAGAAACAGAAACCAGGATGACTCTGAACCTATCAAAAACATGCAGCTGGTAATCCTGTTGTTCCGACTCAGCAGCAGTGAGATCATCAGTGGCCTAAAACACAGCTAATGAGAGGCACTCCTCTTCCCTCTTCTTTAAAAAGATGCTTTTCCTTAGACCTCAGGTTCTCAATCTTACAGCCTTCCGTAAGTTCCACACCACACCTCATCCTCAGGTGTCCCCTACCACCAATGAGCAAACTGGGGATAAAGTTATGAAAGCACAGGGCCTTTCCCTGGGAGGTGCAGCCTGCCTGGTACTTCATCCTGAACTCTCAGCTCCAATTCTCTCTTCATGGCACTCGAGGCTCTGTGCTACCTCAGTGTCCTTCTCCCAGCCTATCTTCATCTACGTTCTCAGAAGCTCCATCAATACTTACCTCTTGGTCCACGTATGCTGGTGTATCCTCACTCTTCCCTCTCTGCCTCCCTCCTGCCCTCCAGTTTGCACAACACTCTTGGACGACATGCTGAGAGATGTCTTTCCCAACAGATGGGCTCACAAACAGGGAGTGAAGAAGGTGAGGGAGGAGCAGCAGCTCCCTAGCCACAGGGTATCCATACACATTCACAGCAATGGCTTGCACCATGTTTGTATCATTATAGGCTAAAAGCTTTCTTGAAACAAAAGCTGTTATTTCTTAAATTTTGCTTGTGCTGTGTTTTTAGACTTCCTGAATTATAAGATGCAAGATACTATACTTAAATATTACCTCTAAGTCATTCTAATGGTAACATTTCTATAGATAAAACTGATTCCCTTCCCTCAGTACACGACCCCCTTACCTCCCCACATACAGGTGTCATTACTTGGTCACTGGTGACTGAGGAAGCATATTACATCTTTCAAGAGTTTGATATCTACTTTCTAGGTTATGCTGCATGACAGAATTTCAATCATTAGGCACTAGGTGTTTCAATGACTTCAAAATGTTCTTCATCAGGAATGGAAAGAAAAAACCAAAGAAATCGCATCCAAAGGACTGATTTCCCAATTTACCTTAGGCTAGCATTGCACTTCTACTTAATCAAAATATGCTAGAAGAGGGGGAGATGAAAGTCTACAGCACAATTAACAAAAATACCCTCAGTTTGTTGCTCACAAATATTTTCTAAAAAATCAACCCCTTATGCGAGCATTTTGGCTCACTGTGTCTGCTCCTCTGTCATTAATGCTCTCTGCCGTAAGCACAACTCCTAGCTGGGGATTCCAATGCGTATGGGAGCTAGGATAAGATTCCAGATCTCAGTTGTGCTGGCATGAAGATAGGTCTCCTCAGTGATACAGAAGACAATATCCTAGGGAGACTGGAATAAGTCCTATTCCACAAAATTCAATCCAAGATGTAAGGCATATCAAGCAGCAGGTAATTACTAGCTAATGGCTGTGGATGGAAATGTAACATGGATCAGCCTAAGCATTTCATGACAAGTGACAAGACAGCTTGAAAAAAGGGAGATTTTTTCCAAAAGGATGGAAGGTGTCAAGAGCAAAGAAAAAAGGGTTACCTCTTCAGTTTGGGAGGGGCTGATTCTAGGCATTGGAGATACTTGTGGTGTTTTCAGCTGTGTACTGTTGCTGTCTGGAACAAGCTCTCTGTGGATTGACTGAATATGGTTTTGGAGCTCAGTTTCTGATTCAAACTTTACATTGCAACTAGAACAGCGAGTCTTCAGTCCCCCTGCCTTGCTTTTGTTCTCAATGGAACTCAAGTTCTCATTTTGGCCCATGCCTTGTCTGTTACTGCTTGAAGGGATGTTGACACTCGGACTACCACTTTTACTGAGATTAACACAGCTAGCACACAGACCATATGGCAGACCGTTGATGTCAAGTTTCACTAAATCCTGTTTCGAACGGAATTCCTTCAGGCAAGATGCACACTTGTACAGTTTCTGGAGATGCTGTGCACGTCCTGTGGACTGCACAGCAGAACCATTTCCAGTTTTCTGCATGTGGAACGTGCCATGGATTTTCAGTTCCAGCGTGGAGGTCACTGTCTGCATGCACACCACACAGCGGAACCCCGTCAAGGAGTTCCTCAGGTCAGGGTGCATTTGGCAATGCTCTAAAAATTCCTCCTCACTCTGGAGGGGCATCTTGCAAATCCTGCAGTTTCCAGTGTCCAGGCTCTTACTATGTGTGACCTTATGTTCAGTAAGAGTCAGAAGAGACGGAAACCGCTCGCCACAGATTGGGCACATATAGTGTTTCACTGGTCCCAAGTGTGTCTGCATGTGCTCTCGAAGCCCATTTTCAGAGAAGAATGTTCGAGAACACACATTACACTTGTAATTCCCTTTAATGAGCTCAGCCTTTTTCTTCACTATGGCGCTTTCTCCAGGTCGAATATTGTGGTCTCGCAGCTGGTGATTCTGCAGGAGAGTCTCCATAGTGTAAGCTGCACCACAAATGTCACAGCCATACATAGGTTCAGATGTGTCCACATCTTCTTCACTGCCATCGTGGCTGTTATGGGACTCCTGGCTATTTGTCAACAAGGTCTGCAGTTCCACTTCCTCTTTCTGAACTTGCTCAGATGCCCCATTCGTTCCACAGTTTGGAGTTTTTGTTTCAAAAACACAATGTTTTTCCCTCAAGTGCTTTTCCAGCAAGATGATAGCATGGAAAGCCTTGCTGCAGAACTTGCAGTTGTACTTCTTGCTGTGCGTAGTGATGTGGCACTGCAGCTCCACCTCCGTACCAAAGGATTCACCACAGAAGATGCACTTGTGTACTTTGCCTTGGTTCTCCAGGTGGTTGTGCTTCACATGAAGCTGTAGGTCAGTCTCGTTGCGGAAATCCCAGTTGCAAGATGTACATCTGTATACCTTCTTCTCATTGCTGTGCTTCACAGCCAAGTGCAGCTGAATGGAGACTTTGGAGTCAAAAACCTCTTGGCACAAGGTGCAGCGGAAGAACACGAATGTATGCATGTCTAGTAGGTGTTTCTGCAAGTCATCCACAGAAGTAAACTGCTTGTCACAGCTTTCACAGATGTAGTAGGTTGAGGTGATCATGAAATGAATGGTAACATGCTTCAGCAGTGACTCCTGATTTGGAAATTCCTTGTTGCACTGAGGGCAGGTCAGTTTTGGCAGGACAGTGTCAAGGTGTGTTTTCAAATGAGTCTGAAAACCATCCAAGGAAGTATACTTAGCACCACACTGATTACAAATATATTCCCCGGCAGGACGAGGAGGAGCACCTCCAACTGCCTGCATCATCTTTAAAGAGGTCTGCTCAATGGCTACAGGAGATAATGGACTCATGGCTCTGGACTTTTTCCCATTGTGGATGTAATTCAGCGCCAAAGGAATGTTCTTATGGTTCTCCTTGATATGCTTGTTCAGTTTAAGAACACTATTAAATATTGGAGAATTGGTACAGTAAGAACAAGAATACACTTCCACCACTGGATCTTTTGGAGTTCCGAGCACAGGAGAACCAAAACGGGAACTGCTAAGATCACAATGGACTTGTCTAATATGCTCTTCCAGGGAAGAATCTGTAAGAAATCCCATGTAGCAATGGGGACAAAAGAATGCATTACTGTCCTTAGCAGCAGGGTTGGCAAATCCATGAGAACATCGGATGTGTTCCTGAAGGGTGTTGAGGTCATTGAACACTTCAGAGCAGAAGTTGCACTGGTAGACCATGGCAGGCATGGTAGAAACAATCAGTGCTGGATCTGGAGCTTCATGGACTTGCTTAAGATGTTCATTCAGATTGTAGAGAGATGGCAATACCTCCAAACAATACTGACAGATATGGGCTTGTTCGGGTTTATCTAAATGCATAGTTTTCAGGTGTATCTGCAAAACTGCAAGGCTGGAAAACAACTGTTTGTTGCAATAAATGCAGCTATAAGTAACTTTTGCCTGCTTACTTGAAGGACCAGTGATATCTGGCACTTGCTGAGCTGCCCGCTTCCTTCCACGACCTTTTGGTATAGGAGGAGCCGTTTCCACCATTGTTGAGCTATCCACCGAGAGATTTGAATCTGGGGTAGTGCTAGAGACTGATGTGTACCCCACAGTTACCAAAGACGGGCTGTTGCTGTGGTTGCACGACTCTGGCTGCTGGTGACTGTCCATGTGGCTGTACAGCTCCTCCACAGTGTGAAAGTTCTCAGAGCAAATGCTGCATGAATTCTTCTTCTCACCATTATGAGCCTGCTCCATGTGATTTACTAGGGACGTTTCCTCTACAAAGAGTTCATGACAGTAAACACACTGAAGAGCAGATCGGTCTTCATTAGGGGAACACTCAGGGTGACATTCTGCAATGTGCTTCTGAAGATCTTCAGGAAAATCAAAGCCTTCTTCGCACTGACTGCATTTCTGAGTGTCTTTCATTTTCCAGTCCTCCATCCGGGAAGCGGACTGGGAGCCATCTTTGTTCCTCTCGTGAACCTGCATGTGTCCATGCAGTGAACTAGAGGACAGGAACCCACGTCTACAAATGGCACACTTATATGGCTTGTTGGACGTATGAGTCTTTAAGTGAATTTTAAGATGATCGCTCCTTGAGAACGCCGCATCGCACTCACTGCAGTGATACTTCTTGTCGCCCGTATGGAGCTTTATGTGGCGGTCCCTGCTCCGTTTGTGTTTGAAGAGGCGGCTGCAATACGTGCATTTGAAAGGGAGCTTGTCACTGTGACTCTGCTCGTGGTGCTTTAAGTAGCTGAGGCGGCTGAACGACTTGTCACAGAACTGGCACGGATAGGGCAAACCTGGGCCTCCTTCCTCTTCTCCAAAATCACAGCCTTCTCCATGGCTCGGGGAAGTCTGATCCTTGCTAGAAGGCGATGATGCTGGCCATGAGCAAGAGGGGTCATCCTCAACATCCACTCCGTCTGAAATGAGAAAGAAACATGCCCACAAGCTTAATCCCAAGAGTAAAGAGGAGCTAGGAAATGCATACGAATAATGCAGGACTGCTACTCCTAAATAGCTAAAACACTAAACTCAGACATTTCTTACACTGATATCAACAGTTTCAAGACCACATTTATTTTTCTCATACTGTAAAACATTAGAAGTTATTAAATAGTTCTGTGCCTATATTAACTTTTTATTGCTTTTTTATCATTCTTTCTCAGTTGCAGGATATGTGTTATACATTGACAATTTTATTAAAATGCAGATTTTAATATATTTAATGTTTCTCTTGTATCCATTGTAAAATTATTTGCACATTATGTGAGCATCTGAAGAGTCAAAGGAAAGGTGAAAATATTACAGGAATGCTTTAAAATGAACACAGTCAACCCACATGCCGAATATTTACTGAAAAGATTTGCACTGTTTTGCCACAGGTTTGTGGTATTTTTTTCCTTTGAAACTGATTCTGAACACAGGAATCTTTTAAAGGCTATTTCTGAGACAGACTTGGGTGTTATTCTAAACAATAATAGGAAAAATTACAAGGGAGGAACAGGACAACAATATAAACAATGATGTTTTCTCTAATAAAGTGCAACCAGATTTCTCCAATAATGATACAATTCAGTTACTAAAAGCTGGCAGCTGGATCATTAAATGTTCAAAACAATCTAACAAACCAACAACCAGGATCAAGGAAAATGGGAAAGTGTCACAAGGGTCAGCCATGAACAGCATTTTTTTTTTTAAGTTCAAGAGGTTGCCCACCATTTCTTCCTTTTTTGCAAAGGCCTCAGCCAGCTGAACTTCCTCAGTACAGCAGAACCTGTACTGTAAGGTGATCACAGACAAAGCAACTTGCAAAAAACTGGAAACAGGAAAAATGATAAACATTTATGGTAAAAGCTGAAAGATTTATGAGTTACCAGGAAAAGACAAAGCAGAAATGCTGGCGAGATAAATGGACTAGTTATCTATGGTATTACCTCATCTCTAAACAGGGAAAGTTGTAAATATTTTTTTCAAGAGATGTGCTGTAAAATTTTTGCACCTTTTCTTTTAAATGTAGATAATTATACTTCAATGATCATGCTCATATTAACCTAAAACTTCTTTAAAAATATTAAAAGAATGTTTGAAAGATCACTCTACATCAAATAATTCTTCCATTCCTTTCCAGGGGCAATGCTTGAGGTTTTTTCCTTTTAAAAGTAAAACTGACTACAGTAACACTACAGAAAAAAGATACAATAAACCCCTCGAAAAATATCTTTCTAAAGGTATTCTTGCAAAGTAGAAAGTTTCCTAACATCTTCAGCCTTCTCTCAAGAAATTTACTGCAACATCACAAAAGTTAGAACTGGCCTATATTATATAAACAAATTCCAAGCCTGCTTACTTTAAGGTAAAGAGATTTTACTAGATTATCAACCTCTTGCTTATCCACAGGAAACAGATGAGGATTCATTCCTTTCCTGCATCTAGAAACTGATGACAACGCCATCTCACTATCAATGCCAGATGGCAACCATCTAACTCTGAGAAAACAACCAAACACCATTGCTGGATGCCTGCCCATTGACACAATGCTTTTCAGGATAACTTGGAAACTGCATGGGTTTTTATCCTCTTGTTTACATCTTGGAGAAGAGGGTTTCACAAATTAAACACACCTTTTGCGCACACACACGCACACACACACACTATACATCTGTAATTACCTACATACAAATCTGCACTACTGGTATGTATTCAAATAACAAAATCAACCCCTGGCCTGAGTGCCGTGTTTTTGAATCAAAAACAATGCTGTTTGTTTATCAAAAAGAAGGAAACAAAAATCCTCCCTTCCAGCAAAATTACTGTCATCTGCTAAAATGCTTCCCAATGTGCAAAGTTCCTCATTGTCATACATACTAAATAAAACCAGTCAGGTGAGTTTTTAAGATGGTACATTAATGACTGCAATATTCACAGGAGACTTTTAATGTAAATCTGTGTACTGCCCTTTCAAATTGCTGGATTTGACTCTAAACCTGGAAATGATCAAAACAGTGGAACAAGCATTTACAGAAAAATATGTTAACGTTTTCTCCAGTTCTAAATTTTATATTAAATGCATCTTTCCAGCTAGGTCTTTTAAATGGGAAAACCTTTTGTTCTTTAAAAATCCAATATATTTCTGACATACACCCACTGATGGCAGATAAACAGGAATTTATGTCAAGCAACCGAGTGAAGAAAAATAGTCTGTGACTGCCTAGGCAACATATTTCGTAACCAAATTTAGTATTAAAATGTATATCCTATGGAGAAATGATATATTATTGTATAAATGTTTAGAGGAATATATAGTAAGCGTTATAAATAGTGTACCATCACTGACATAGCAGTAAATCACTTCGTTTTTGTGGCCACTGCCTGCCTGGTTTTACCTATTATACAACCATTCCCCCCGGCTCGTGGGTCCCAGCAGGCTGTCGGACTGGCAGCAGGGTCAGGATCAAGCGTGGAATGTGACCAATGGCAGCCCCTTTCCCCCACCCAATTCTTCTTGTTTGCCTGGGATTCTCCTCAGCCTTTTTACAAGGGTAAGGAAAGCTGAGGGGGAAGAATGTGACCACAGCACAGAGACAGTTCTTGCTTTCCAGCCGGCAAATGGAAATGTGTGCCACTTTGCCGTTGCGCTTTTTAATCAGAGCCCGTACTAATTCTACAGAGTAATTCCCTTTGTGCAAAAGGGAGAAGAGCAAGCCACTTACAAGTCAGATTTGTGTCCTTTTAACTTGAGAAGTGAAAATCTTTCAATCTCTCGGAGCTACAGAAGAACAAGCAAGGCAGGGGGAATTCCCAAGGCGGAGGACAACAGGATTTTCCTGAGTACAAGCCTAACAATGTCACCAACACGCTTTTCCGACTCCCACCCCACCCCCTGGCATGGCAGGGGACAGCCTGTGTGGAAGGGGTACTGGTGGCTGGCCACATGCTCTGGAAGGAGGAACCATGGGCTGCCCTCACACAAAGGGCTCCAAAGGCCAAGCCCATCAGCTTTCAGTGACCCACAGAAAGGCTTTTGAAACTGTCCTTCTGTAACGAGGAAAACGTTTCACTGCGGTGACTTTTGCTGTGCAGACTCCAACCTGAACACTGGGAACATTGTGTGCAATGGACTAGTGTGCCAGTTGAGCTCAGGGGCTGGGTAGCAATGGATCTGGGGACAGCAACCAGGGTAACTACTGAACTAAGGGTAATTACTGCTACAGCAGGACTTGAGTGATGGCAGTGCCTGTCCTGCCATCCCCCTACCACTCCCCACAAGGTTACTGCCCCGTAAAGTTAAGGTGCAACCACTAAGAGCATCTCCCTCAGAATGGAAGCAAAGTGTGACTTGCTGCTCTACACTGAGGCTACTCCATGTGCACACACACACACAAGGTGAGCAAGCCTTGGCCCTCAAAACTGTGATGGAGGAGCTGAACTTAAGGTCTCTGCAGAGAGCCAGATGCTTCCGATGCAGACTCCACTCCAGCTTTCCAGATCTCACTACAGAGCCAGCTCTGCACTGGGGGTAAAGTTTGACATGCTGTCAGGGTAAAGGGTTTCAAACCCCTTTTCACCCATCACTCTCATAGAAAATGCAGTTTGCTGCTACTCTGCACATAGCTGCCTGTATATAAATCTACAGACACCTACACACTGAGCTATATGTCAACATTACAAATCTGATCTTTAATGTTATAACAAGCTGTTTTAAAATACTCTGGACCAAATTCAGATGCACACATACAAGTTCCCAGGAGTGGTACACATCTATCTGAGGGCAGAATGGGGCTCCAGGTACTTGACAGAGTGTTTATGGAGTTTTAAAATATATTTTCTGCATCGACCTTTTTTTTTTCCTTCAGCACTCACTAAGTGCTACTTACTGTAAATGCCTTTTTTGTGTTATGGCAAGTATTCTGAGTTTCAGTGTGATGCACTTAACATGTCCATGTAAATTTTTAATTTTTGGAACCAGTCACTTCACACTCGCTGACTCTAAGAAAGCTTTAGCACTCGCAACCAAAAAACTTCACTGAAAATCAGCTACAAGGCCTAAAAGTCTATTTAAAGATGCAAATGTGTGTGAATAGTTAGTGCAGATGTTTTTCTACACCAACTGTACTTGCTGAGTTTCACCATTTCCATAAAGCACATTAAAACAAGTGTGTGAACACTCTGAGATGAAAGTACCAAGCACTCCTGAGACTTCCAGTGGAAAGTAGAGCTGCCTGACTTTTCTCCAAGCAGACAGGAATGCCCATGATTCAGCAGCCTGAGTAAATAAAAGAGGTCCTTATTTCCTAATTCTGCTGGCTGGCCACACTGCAGCAGTCTCTGTGCTGCTGCCAAAGGGGATGCAAAACTGGAACTACACCCAGCAGCTGAAGGACTGTCTTTGTTAGCCAGCCAGGCCTTCCTGACCATCTTCTGGCAACAAAACTATCGTATCCTGCAAGGAAGACCTCCATCTCAGGCTTGATAATTCTCTAGCCTGTCTAATAGGACAAAACAACAAATTTTGCCTGGTCTGTGTTGGAGGAGGACAGCTGGAAACTCAGTTAGCAGCAGAGTAACACCTGTTCAGTAGTATTGATGGGGAAAGTGCTCACCAACAGAAAAGTGAAGCAATACCAGGAGGAGTTATCCCATGAAAGGGGGGGAGGAAGGGGGAAGCACAAGAGCACAAAAGCACCTCTGTGGAGTTAGCAGCCAGCCACTCATGTGCCAACCCCAGCAGACGTGAGGTCTTAAAAGTGATCTTATCCCTAGTGCTGCTGGCTGAATTAACAGGACTGCTTCAGAAAGATGTTACTTAGTCACCACGAAGGTCTATGACATACACATGCTTTTGCTGGAGTAGACTTCAGGGCACTTGCTTTATCATGGCTTATTTTTCTGTATGATTTAAACATGTTCTTGCTGCCACTAGACAAATGGCCACATTCCTAAAGCAAATGTCAGCTAACCTTTATGTGCCATAATACATAGGGGCCCTCTGACAGAACAGAGTTTACGCATATGAACAAATTAATATTTTCAATATCCTGTAAGCAGCAGTTTTCCATTTCCCCCATTTTGCTGCTCACGTAACGGGCACAGACAAGCTGGAATGCTTTGCCTCAGGTTACAAATGTAATCTGTGTGAAGGAGGGAACAGAACCTGCATCTCTGCAGTCTGAGCCATTCCTGCAAGAATAATTCTTTCTCCCCTGAAACACAGAGCTGGCTAAATGCTTAAACTGCTGGATTCAACCAAAGAGAAAGGCCAGCAGTTGAGATGGACAAACACCCCCCAGGTCTGGGTCCTGCTGATATGGTCTCACTACTTTTCTCCCATAACAATAATGACAGACTGGTGACACAACTATCCCCCAGGAACCCATCCAAAGTACTAAACAGCAAGGTTTCTTTCACAGGTAAAAAATAATGAGTTACATAGGATGATAATAGATACTAAAAATGAAAAATCAAGTACACCAGGCAGCAGCACATAAAGCTGTGTACTCCATACTGCCACAGGCACATGGATTGTTACTGCACATGTATGCATTTATGCATTGGGTTGTTCTGTAGTTATTATTTGTTGTCCTACCACCAGTCAAAGACCTGTTCATATGCCAGTGCAGAGACTTATATGTGCTTATACACAGGTATTGAAAAGGATAGAAAAATGTACAGCACTGCTAATTTACCAGACAGCATGCCACAAGGTAGAACATGATTTGTAAGAAAGGAATGACTAAATAGCAGGTAGGTAGGTCAGTTAACTGGATGTATGATAAGGCTCCACAGTTTTAAATCCTTGCATTTTTGTGCAGGTAATTGAGTGGAGTGGTTATTATATATCATATAGTTTAGTTGTAATGGCCATTTCAGGTTTTAGTGCTGGCCACATTTTATATTATTACCACCACTAATTGTCTGCAGGGCTACCCTGAAAATGAGATAAGGAATCTTAGGGGAATATGCAGGTGTGAATAAATAGCAAATGAAGAGGTTAGATATTGCTGAAATAAAACAATATTGTGCTGTGTGCTGAATAGATCTAAATAACTAGAAGATCAAAGGACAGTGTTTAAGGATTAACATGGCTTCAGTGATGGCCTAACATACATTTCAGTGAAAGAAGCTATAGTTTTGAAGTTTTTAGTAGAAGTAGAAGGTAGGACTAGTCTTTAATTCATTTTAAATAAAATATACATTATTACATAACATTCTCTGTTTACTTTCAATAGAAATGTACACGGCTTTGGAAAAGCTGAAACTTTAATATAATCATCACATTTTTTTCACATCAGTGACCCCACATTAAACTCACTCATTTGTCTCATAACTTATTAAATGGCTTGAAAACTAATACTCTGTAATGGGCATTCAAAAGAGAAATATGAACTTTAAAAATTATTTATAATTTACAGATGTTTTTTAAAATCTATCAATATTTCAAAACTGCTTTGGGAGCAGCAATTAAATGCATTAACAGTTAGATTACTGGGGGAGAAACATACAGGGGTTCCTGACCAAAAGAACTGAGACAGCTGGTAGGGAGGTTTCCCCATTTTAAATTTCATAACCAGAGGAAAGGCAGCTCCTAGAAACAACAAATAAGTCACTTTAATACCTCACAGGAAAAACCTGCTTGCTTTTATAAAATGCCTTTAATGCCTACATAAGTAGTTAACATTCCTGTATTGCTCTCCTAAGGTAACCTAAGGCTCCAGCTCCATTATGTCTTCTTCAGAAGACATATTACCATTACATATGTAAAGAAGAGCATAAATGTTTTCCTTGATTGTTGCTTAAAGTTCAATTGAACAGACGGAGCCCGATGAATTCCATCTTCTGCAGCCAAATTAAAGAAAATGTAAGCAGTTCATATTCTGCTCCACCTTTCAAATCATACACAAAACTCAATTTGCAACCAGAAGAAAACAGAGCTACCCTTCTGCTTGTTTGAGGAAACTGGCATTTTGTGCCTCTATAGGCTAAGAGAAAGCATAAGTAATTTTCCACACTCCTGTACATATAACTAATGACAGTCACCATCCTCACAGCTTATTATACTGCTTTACATAATTGGGAATCTCATGTCACACAATTAATTTACAGGGGTTGTTTAGTTGTGACTGTACAAGCACTAAGCGATTCAAATTAGCTCATTTGTCCACTGCTTAAATGTGACAAACACATTTACACTGTATTTCTTCCCCTGTTAAGTTGCTGTTTCTTTTGGTCTTTGTTTTTGTTTGTTTGTACAGTATGAGTCAGAGACCACCAGGCTTGCTCCATCTGAAGCTAGGGTCAGGAAAAAAACACCCTGAGAATAATTGCATTTAAAATCAAGATAATGGCAGAGCAAAAGCCTATTCAGATACTCCAGCAAACTTGCACATAATAATGATCTCCTAAGAACCTGTATATTAACAACCTCATGTACTAAAAGTAGTGATTCAGTCAATTGGGTTTTTGCTAGAGAATAATTATTATAATTTGTTGTGCCGATAACAGTATTTGTACTGCTTATTAAGAACAGGGACTAAGGGATAACAGTTCAGGGTTCTTCACTGGACCCCAGTATTTCCCTCTGCCTTCTGTTTTCACTGGGTTGTGCTGTCCCCCAGGCAACAACATGAATAGGACCAAAAGCCCTCTCCCTCCAATCTTCCCCCACGCTGCAGCTCCTTTTTAAAGCCTCAGAGACAGCAGTCCCTGTAATGCAGTCCCAGTCAAACTTTCAAAATAAATAAGTACTAAAACGAGCTGACAGTTTCTTTCTTTCCTGGGTCACAACATAAGGAGTGTGCCTTAAGTCAGAGAAATGTCATTATTTCTCTTTCCTTCCCAAAATCAAATGGTCCAGAAGATCAGGCCCTAAGAGCTGAAGGAGACCCCGCTTCACAGCTGCCCTCTAAGTCCCCATTCCCACACAGCTGCAGGACTCTGCAGGGAGAAGGGCAGGCTGTCAAAAAAGTCCCTAGCTGGAGGCTCAGACAAAAGATGGAGCCTCTGGGTGGGATTTGCAAGCATAATCCCCTGAGATGACAAGCATCACCTCGGGTCCTGATATGAGTATCTCCCTTCTTTCAGTTAATCTAGAGTTTAATCATGAAAGTCCCCCATTTTTTATCACTTATACCTGTCTGTCCCACTTGTGCCTGCATTTCAACCACCCCAATTCTTTGCCTCATTGCCTTTAGATCAGAACAGCAACAGCAAGACAGTTAGGAGGGGGCTAAACTAGGACAGAGAAAAGAAGGAAGGCAATGTGTGGAGAAGCAAAAGAAAGAAATACAGGGTAGAGAGAAAGAAGGGAGTCAATAATTGCATCTGAAAGAAACTCAGGCAAAGATATCTAAAAATCTTTTCAAGGAAATGGAAAGTAAAAGGAAATTAAGATCAAGCGAAAGCAGTGTAGGCAGTTAACGCTTTCAAAAACACATCAGTGTTATTTTACAGTGTGCTAGAATTAAATACAGTAAATAAACACAGAACTGCTTATTTCTTAGAATGACAGAAATGTGGTGGAGGTCTTATTTACACAGGTGAAAACTCCTGGACCTAGATCTGCAAAGGGACCTAGGTGTCTCCAGGAGCCCAAGAAGCCAAGAAGGCAGGATTCATGGGGCCCTGGGGGGGAACCAGGAAAAGGTCTGCAGCCTCGCAGCTTGGGCACTCAGCTGGGAAAGGGGAGTACTGGGCTCTTTATACATTAAAGAGGCACTGGATAAAAACAAAAATAAACTTAAGCATGAGCTCCAGATTGCAAGAACCCCTGCACTAAGTGAGCATACTTTTTCACAGGGTAACAAGTTCCTTCTCAAATGTGCTCCTACCAGTTCTATGAATAGGATACTCTTCCTTCAGCCCAGCTTCCAGGAGAAGGGACCTTGGGACAACTTAAGACCCTCTGCTCAGAGGCAGGAAATGTGGCTTTGAATCCCCTCAGGATACTCAGAGAACTGAATCAAGACCTCATGCTATGTACCTACTTGGTCCCTAGGTAGGGAAGACAGGAACACAGCATTTTCTGCTGAAAGTGCCCAACACTTTGACCGGGCTTAATATCCCACTCTCCATGCAGAAGGCTGATCAAAGACAGCAGGTACTCAGATGCTCACACTAGGATGGTTTGCACAAACTACCAAACCACTGCAACCTGAGAAATTTTCATGAAAAGAAGAGGTGCCTACCAAAGTGGGGTAAACCCAGGAAGGTGAGTTTTGGATAACAAATTCTATTTAGCTTCTTATAGTCCATCAATATCTCATTTTAGGGTCTCTTGTTTTAGATCTGACTGTTAGTGCAGATGTGCTCCACAGCTGTTAAAAAAGATGTCCTGGGGCAAAGGTAACCTTGCTTTTTTTAACAGGATGGTAGACAAATGCTTATGCCAACTCTAGTGCAGCATAGTTGCACTGGGGCAATGTGTTTTGGGAATATTTTCAGTGCAGTCAAAATGCTGTGTAAGACAGTCCTTTCTTCCTGACTCTCATTTTCCCCAGGTTTATGTGAATGGGAACACATGTGGATGTCTGTGCCATGGGACAGGCACAGGTTGGCAGGTGTGCATGGCTTCCATTAATATCCAGGTGGCCTAGCCTGTAAGGGAAACCTAACAAATTTCCCAGTCCACAGTGCTCAGAAGACCAAATTGTGTTATGAAGATGTCATGTGTAAACTGTCACACCTACTGTCTGCTTATCTTGCAGAATATCAGTCCCTCTATGTGGAATTTTGCATGGTAAAAGTTGCATTTAAAGTATGTATATGCTTCACTCAGTCCTCTCATGTTAATACAGGTTTATTTGAGTGATTCAATTATAAAAATGAGAAGGTGTAATTCTTTGTAAAAGGCAGAATTTTCCTTCTCTTCTGTATAATTTCCATTCACCAAAGCCTGCTGAAATGCATGATGAAGTGTCTGAAATAGAGGCCTCTACAAAAATAAAGAGATCTCCACTTTGTTAAAGCCCATATCTTAAACAACCCTTTGTAGCTTCCTCAGTGTAGAATGGAAGCCTGGTGTGAAATACAGTAAATTAAGCCTTTTGCTGTCAGGGCTGGAAATAAGGGCAGAGCAGAATAGCGGCTGGATTTGAAATTATTCTTTTTTTTTTTTTTATTGGCTTCATTTACATCCTGTCTAAGGTCTTCTGAGCAGCTCAAGGTGTCTTATCTCTGGCTACCAGGGGGTATTTTGCAGTCAAAGCAGTTAACGTACTTTCTCTCTCTCTCTCTCTTTTTTAAGGCCATCTTATCAGACAGATCTCTTCAGGCTGAGGAGAACCTATACTTATCAGTCTGCACACTCTATTGACAGCTCAGTGCTTTGAGGGACAAATGAAAGCTTAGGGTAGAGAAAGATCAGTTAACCTGTTCCACTCTCAGTTTAGACTAATCTTTGGTTTGTCTAACTCCAGGAAACACTGTACATCTTTTCTGTGTTTACTTGGACAACAGAGGCGCACAATCGCATCATCGCTCGCCAAAGCGGGAGCACAGGTACAGCCACGGCACTGGTCCCCAGGGCAGTCTGCCTGTTGGCTTGTGAATGTGAGCAGCGCTCTGCTGACCTCCAGCAACTCCTTCTCCAGGTGACCTCGGGGGCAGCGGGCTGTTATGGGAGCATCTGAGAGTTGCTAGGATTGCCCAGTGAAGCAAAAACTGAGGGCTGCACTGACTCACCATTTGTGAGTCTTCCCCACGAGCAAGGGGAAGTGTGCACTCTTCAGGAAAGGAAACTAATCCCACATATAGTCAAAATGTAAGCAATGAGGATGAAAGTAAACCTGAAGGGAATCCTGCAAACCTGCTTTTGGATCAGAAGATAAGGTGAGGAGGAATTTATTTAGACCGCTCCTTCTTATCCTACCAGGGAAAATTTTACAGCATGATGTGATTGGTAACTAAGAACAGTCAGCCCACTAACTGGTGGCTCTAAAAAATATACAAGCCAGCTTTCTCCCTTAAAAAAAAAGCAACATTCCTCTTGCCCTTTCTTTTCACAGTTCACAAGAAATGAGCCAGCTTAAAAGCTGCTGCTACTGAAAAATCATTCACCATAATTTCAGGTGAAAAAATTTCGACCAGCCTTGTGCTGGTCCTGCTTCATCCATTTTTATGTTTATTTTTTCTTCCCCTTTTGTGTCCAAACATTTCATGAGCACTTTTTATTAGTGATAACCCTAGACTTTCCCTGCAGAGAAGGTTCACTATTAATTGTCCATTATCTTGGTGAGTCAGCACAAAGGAAAGGGGAAGAAATTCTCATCCAAATGGTTTCACCTCCCTCTCTTGAGACTGATGCCCTTGTCAGGGCATTAAAGACATGAAAACCTGGCACTTATCAGAATTGTGTTTGAATTGAACTACTGTCCTTGAAAACAGTAGACACCAGATACCATCAAAATAAGCCACATTGGCAGATCCTGTTCCACTGTGACTTAGGCAACCTTTATCCAGCTTATATATGCAGTTGCAACTGTGTATGATCAGTAATGTTACAGCCATGGTTTCAAGAAGGGCATGTTCTTTTCCATTTTATAAAACAATAAGCATATTAAAAATAGCAACTGCCATAATGAAGAAAAGTTGGCTGGCGTCTATGTTAAGTCTCTAGATACCATATTAAAATGTGTGGAAGTAGTATGTACAGATTTTTTGGGAGTAGAAGGAAGAAGACACAGATGACATTTTTTGTGAAACAGTTTGGAAGACTTCAACAGTTTAAATAAGCCTGAGGACACATTTGAATGTAAACTCATTGCTGAACCAAATCGTAAATTTTTAAATTATATGACATCACCAGTTCTTAACAAAGCATAATTCAAACCTATTGAAATGCTGAATTTACTTGCTAGAATGAAGCATTTAAAATAGGTCTTTAATATGTCTATTAACCTGATCAGAAATGGGGGGAAAAGAAAAAAACAGCAGTCAGTGATTGTCCATGCTTTTCACAATTCAAATTCATAAAGAGAAAGAAAAAAAATCAAAAAAGTTACGCTTTGCTTTTAACAAGTAAACAAGTGTACAAATTAATTCAGAGAGCTGTAATTTTGAAAATTTTCTATGTTTAATGTGCACTGCAGTTAAACTACTTTTTCTGTACAAATTAATTTACTGCATCAGTGATCGATGTTTATGTTTAGGCAATTTTATTTCTCAGTATGGTAAAATTAGACCTAATAGTTGCAACCTGTTATGTCCAATCTGTCACTGAAATTCAAATTGCCCTTTTTCCTATTATTCAAGGAGTAATTTGGAGGAATTAAAGCCATCTAAAACCAGAAGACAAACAATTCACTGTAAGGACTCAATAGCCTGTGTCATCAACCTGCTCTGGAAAGCAGTGGCCTTTCCTCAACAGAACCACTGCTTCCATTTCCTCTGGTTCAGAACATTTGCAGCCCAAAGTGCCACAGAAGGGACAAGTGTCTGAAGACAGCAGAGGACTGTGTGACTCCTTGAAGGAAATGTAAGGAAAATATACATTTTGAAGTAGTAGAAATAGCATTAACAGCCAAGATCCTTCTCCCCATTTTATAATTGTTGATGTTCAGACATTTTTAATCAGTCATCCATCTACAGAAAATAGATTTTGTTCTTCATCTGGGACAAGTTAGTTATTGCCATCTTGTTCTTGTCAGTAAAGCACTCAGCTCCCACGAACAACCATTATTTATTACTTCCAGTGCTGAAATATATGTGTCAAACTTTGTTTACTACCCTTTGCCTTATTTTTCCTTGCTTCAAGTGAGATGGTTGTGCTATATACACCAGATTATTCTCTTGAATCCCCTGAGGCTTCTTGAAAAGACTCTTACACATCTCCCAATGTATCTTACATGTTTTGATCACATTCAAATTTCTGGATGGGTTGTTGTATGCTGTTTCTGTACTCATTTACATGTTCTATTCTTAAAAGCCTAACAACCATCCTCCTCACAATTAAGAAACAAATACTTACTTTTCCTTCTCACACATCTTTTTTTATCTTTAGTTTTATTTTTCTCTCTGTGTTTGTGTTTGGGAAGGAGACTCAGTTTTCACACATAGACAGAAGGAATATTTTACTTTCCGAATACCCATTTTGTGCTGGTCCAACCAGCATCAAGGTTTTTGGTCTTGTCAGTGGTAGGTGGAATAGAAACAGTAAGATGAGAGATAAAGTTGATTTTGTGGAGATTTTGCATCTTTTCCAGTCATCTTACTCTTTCATAAATTTTAAAATTCCAAGTAGGCTCATTTCTTAGCAACATTGTTCAGTTCAGCAAGCTGATTAATAATTTTGCTACTAGGCTGTACTGACTAATGTGGATTAGTCAAGTGATTAATAATTGTAATGTTTTGCAGGACCAAGCTGCCCTAAACGACTTGGGCTTTGATAGTGTTTTACAAGTGGAACTTCCTTAGATGGATGATATGTAACTTCCTGGATTCCCAAAGCTCAGCAAAGTGGCATGACCTTAGCCCTGGGTTCACTCCTCTGTTTTAGTGCCCATAAACCATTTTCAGATGACAATATTTGAACTAAGACCCTTGCTTTTTGTACAGCACTTGGCTGCTATTTCCTCTTCCTTCTGGTTGTTTGTTTCATTCCCCTGGTTGATGTTATCAGACTTATCTCAATGTGAGGTAAAACACTTCTTTTTGCTGAGTCCTATACAGTTCCTAAAACAAAGACCTGAACTTCTGCTGATCCCGTGGCAGCCCACATAACATAAATAAAAACATCATGTACATGGGCTGGACTATGTATGTAACAGTTAAATCATTTGTCCAGGATGGAAAACAGACACTTTAATTCTAGTGCTTAAATTTGAAGCACAGACCATTGTGTTCCACGATTACATTTACATGCTTCCTCCTGAAGTGGCCAATGAACCAAATCACTATTTATCATCTATTGTACAAGATTTCCTGACTCTGCTTGTGTTTAGACTCCTGTTTTGCTGATACTGGGCTTCACAGTATCGTCAGCCTCCACAGGAGCATATAAAAGCACAAACTATTCCTAAGACTAAATAGCAGGCTCTGTGTTAGGTAATGCATTGGCCGGTAGGCTGCACTTTCTTGCTAATTACAGTGGAAGTTTTCTCTTAAAGAAAACATGGCATAGCAAATGGAATGGAATCAGCTTGCTTTCTAATTGGAGCTTTCTCTCTAATTCTCTCAGTACTAAGTTTCCCCATAAACACATTCTTCTATATTTGGATACTGGATTTAACCCTCATACAAAATAAGACTTGACACAATGATATATTTATTTGATCTTTTCTAAAGCACCAATTGTAAGCCAAGTAGCATAAAGAGCCAAATGCAAAACAGTAAAAGTAGAAAGCAAAATCTAATAGCATGTTACAATATGCTATACACACAGAATTCAAAAGGGACCTGCCAGCCCCAAAAGATTCAATTCCTGACTAGTTAGAGGGGAGAGAAAAACAAAAGGGTAGCAGATGCAAAAACAAAGGTAGGGAGCCCATAAAACAGTCATGGATAGGCCAACTGAAATAAACAGGGCTTGCAGCTTGCCTTAAAGGCAGCCAGCAAGGGGCTCTGGCAGGGAGTTCCACAACGGAGGACAAGAAAGCCTTGCCTTCGGCCTGTGTCTGACTCAGCCCGGGGAGAGAAAGCCACATCCAACCGCGAGCAACTGCCAGACAGGGACATGGAGCGCAAGGCTGCTGCCCAAGAACCAGGGGATTAACATTTGAACAGCTACATGGACAGCCCTGTATTTTTTAATATATCCACCCCAAAGAGGCTCCGGATCCATTTCAAGGGAAACAATTAGGAGCACATTACAGTAGTCTAGCCCAGATGATTGCAGTATGGTCTTTGTCCAAGATAAATAAGCAAACTGTTCAAATAAGCTGGAAATTCATCACTAGGACGTAGAATCAGGGCCCTTCTTGCTGGGGAAGGAACAATGCTGGTCAATAATACTCCCAACATGTATCTTGTACTAACCTGAAAATGTGTCTCTCTGCATCCCAGAACACCAGAACACTTCCTGCTTCTTTATTTCAAGCCCATTAAGAAGGCAGCCTCAAGGCATATGGTCTAAGTGTTTCCCCCCCATTTTCCACAGCCTTGTGGACATTGTGCTACCACCAGTTTCATTCCTCTGAAACATGTCTACTGGAGGCATATGTTACGTGCCTGCAAATATACTGCAGACCTCCTGTAAGCAAGAACAGCTCAGAGCAGACCAAATGAAAATATCACATATTGCAATGTCTCCAGCTAGCTAATGAAACTGCAACCTTTAACTCCCCTGATAACTCACATCCCACATAAAGACAGGGGAAAAAAAGAAAAAAAGAGAGAGATGCAATGGAAGACTGCTTTGTGAAAAAAAGCAAATACGCATCTTGGAATAAGGTATTACCCATTTGGTCCAATCATTTAATTGCTCTTGGCCAGATGCCAGTTTTGGGTCAGCTCCTTGGATACCTGACAGGGTCTGTAGTCGTGGGACAGGGGCCCTCACCCACAACATGGGCACAGTGGCAGCTTGAGGACAGAAGAGCTGGGGAGTGAAGGGTACACTAAGAGCATCCTGACCATCCGGAGGAGCCAGTAACAGCTGTTCCTGCCGAGCTACAGTCCCAACACAGGGTCACTTCAAAAAATTGGTAATCTGGGAAGAATCACGCTGTGGACTGGATCTGGCTTGCAGGACTTTATGTGGACTACTCTGTATCAACTCCAAAGCAAAAGCTCTTCTCTGGCTTTTTCTGTGGCAGAAAAAAAAAGCCTGTTTTGTGGCTTTTTATCTCATGGGCATAATCCCAATCAAAACAATCTGAAATGCAATCAAGACAATTAGTTTTTTTATTCCTTCTGATCCTAACATAACTGCAAAGGAGACCGATAACCTTCCGGTCTGATCTTCATCTTCCTGGCAAAAAGAAATATGAACAACATCAGACAATTGCTGACTTTGTACCAATGTGCAGGCAGCCTATACTAACCAGGCAGCCTGTAACAGGAAACATTTCCAGGAATTTTACATGTGTTTTTATTACGGGAGGATCTGTTTTCTTCATTTTACTCAGCCTTGAGCTGGGATTTTAGAATGCACTGGTACAACATTCTCTCTGCTGCTCAGAGGGTGGGATGGCTGAAGAAAGGCTTCATTCTCCCCAGATTTTCTACATAACTACTAGGCTTTTGTTCCTTGGCTCTAAAGTCTGCTCCTTTAGCCCAGGTTTATCATCCCCATATTGGACCATTTTATTTCCACAGAAAACTTCTAGATTTCTGTTGCTATTTGATACAAATTACTGCCTCCCAAATATTCTAATTTGCTGACTTCCTTCACAAACTGAAAACTGCATTCCTCTGAGGAGGCAGTTTGTATCACCTCAGATTCTCTTATGTGAGGTGAAGAGAATGTGTGACCCTGACTTAGCTTTATCATGAGCTCCTATTCATTTTGCATGAAGATTTTAACCCTAAGTGACCATTTTCATAAGCTCAACTACATTCATCCCTTTCCCCATGCAATTAATTACAAAAAAGCTAATATTCTCTGTGTTGCAGGCATGATGTACTGAACACACTGAGGAAATTTCTAGCAAGATATTTATATCAAGGAATTATTAGCAAATGAATCCAAAAGATACAGAGGAGGATTAGCAGAAAAATAAATGGCCAACCTTTTGAACACTATGCTGTTTAATTTAACTTACATTAACAAATACACTAAAATCCAAAGTCTCAGAATAAAATCCTGGCCCTGCTGAAGCTGATGGAATTTTTGCTATTAACTTTTAATGGGACAAGCATTTTAGCTTTAGTCTGGATCTGGTTAGAAGTAGGGTTTAAGAAAATCAGACTTATTGCCTGGGAGTCTAGTGGTAATATTCAAAACGAATGAGCTATATTACTTGGGTTCATGAGGAAAATACAAAGTGAAAATTATGGTAACTTTTCAAGGTTTATTAACTCAAGTCCCATAGCCTCGAGGGGATAGTTCCATCTGCCCCATTTATATGCTACCATGACAGTTCTTGCTCTTCAGTAAGTTACATTAAAAAAAGCCTTTGTAGGATTTCTTTAACTTCCCACAGACAAGAATTTTCAGCAAAATCACACTGTGATTTCATTTTAAAACAATTAGCTCTAAACCATTTTTTAACCAAGTACAAATACTTTAACTTGGATACAAAAACTGCATTCAGAAGTGACTATATGGAAAGCTAATGTATATATAAAAATAATGTGTACATGTAATTTTATACATATATAAAAATAAATAAAGGTATACCCAAAAAGCAAGCTTTTCCTTCCTCCACAAAAAACCCTAAGATGTACATTACATCTTTAACTAATTCCTGATAAAAAATAAACAGACTGATATTTCTGAAGTCACTCTTCCAGAAAAGCCCGAAAGGTTAACTGAGCCACAGCTTGCGTTCCAAATGTGTGTGCTCCTCCCAGGGAGTGCTCTGCTCCTGGCTCTGTCCCTGTCAGCTCCTCCCAGGGAGTGCTCTGCTCCTGGCTCTGTCCCTGTCAGCCTGGCTGGAGGTACCTCACAGGGTACCACTGCAGCACGACTCTCAGCTGGCCCAGCAGGATGATAAAGGACATACAGATGTGAAAACAACGTTTTTGATGAGACTGATGGCCAAACTTTGCCTCTCCCATGGTTCAGCTAAAATGAGATGCACAGTGGTTCATTACATAGTAGAACATCAAGTCTCAGTGCATTCAGATGTAGATAACTCCTACACCTTAACTCCTTAAATTGCATTTAATGGCCTTGTCACAGGCACCAGAAGTACTTGCACATGGTCTGTAAAGAGCTGCTTGATCATGTGGCATGGCTTCCCACTTCCAGATGTAACTGCCTTGAAGGCTAACCAGCATGCATTTTTTTGCTAATCCTACATTTCCTTATTAAGAGTTGCTACAAACATTTACGGAGTCATGAAAGGCAGATAGATGGCTTGCAAAAGGATCAGAATGATTCCTGTGTACTCTCCACTTTATGAAGTCCTGCTTTATAGCCAACTCTGGAAAACTTTCAGATGTGTCTCTAGTTCCTCTCATCTTTTCACCATTGCCCTACACTTTGACTAAGCTCACAGTGCCAAGAGGATCAGATTGTTTTGGTCAAGTTTTCAACACTAAATATTGAAAATTTCCTGTACTCCTGTACTCCTAATCAAGAGTTCTTTGGCAAGAACTAACTTGTCATTTTCTACTGCAAAAAGTGCTGATCTACCATCTGAGTCATATTATCAACATTTTTTTTGGAGTGAGGTGTTCAGTTGTTCAGAATTTGCCCTTTTATGGATTATTAACAATGTATGTGACTTCTTGAAATAAATACTAATGCTTTGTTTGTTGGCCCTCCCAATCAATTTCTAACTGAGAACCAATTTGTCTGAAACTCTGCTGACAACAGTTCTATTTTCTCTACCAAATTATAGACTTGTCTAGTTAAAGGCATCATTATAAAAAACCCAAAAACAAACCCAAAAACCCCTCAAAACCTTACTGGGTGTCACTGAGGCTCTCACTCATTGGATGTGTTAGGCAACAGTTTATTTTTCAGAGTTTTACACAGTTTTTGCCGTATTGACTTGTTGGATGTTTTTTAAAGCATTCTTAAATTTAAGATGCAAGATTGTTCCTATAAAAGTGTCTCTGACAGGCTTGCTACTTTTCTATTGATGATTTGGCTCACAGATTTTGGAGAGATGTAAGGTAACATCAAGAATTAGCCTACATCAGTCTTGCATCAGTGTAAATTCGATGTCAAATGTGTTACTTCTGTCAGATGTCAGTGTGAGACCTATGAGATCAGATTAGGTATACAAAGATGACTTTCCATTTTATAGAGCTGTCTGAAAAGCTATTAGCTCTTAAAGATGTGTAGTTCTTGTAAAAATGGTTGCTGAGCCCTTCAGATTAAAACGTTTTATCAATATATATATTTAACCACTGTAGTGATGATTATTATCAACATCAGTGGCAATGAGGAGTAGATGACTTCGTATAGGTTTGGCTCTTCTCTCCCCATTTCCATTTACAACTGCCAAACTGCCTGCTCTGTTTCTTATGTAAAATTGCAGATGTCTTCTTATTAATCAAGAGCCTAATACACTCCAGATGAATAAACAACTTCAGCACTGCAGCATGTACCTCACTTTTTAAACCCAGGATTTATTGGAGCGGCCTGTTCCAAGATCTCTTAACTTTAAAAAAAGATGGTTTATTGTTCCTCCTTTCTATAGCCAGGGCCTAATAAATGTGTTGAAACTACGTTTTTGTCCCTTTGCAACCCAGTATTCAAAGAGATTTCCAACCCTACAGTGTAACATTATCCAAATCCTTTGAAACCATAAGTAGTTGCTCAAACTCAATCATCCAGAAACAGAAGACTTCATATGGAAGGGAGGGCCAGGAGATCTCTCAGCCAGCGGCGCCTGGGCTGCAGTGGTGGATGCTCACTGCACCACCACACCCCATCGTACAGGACAGGGACTGAGCTGCTTCTCTCCAATGCCCATTGGCAAGGAGAATGTATATTTTCCAATATTTCCCTCCCATCAAGAAAGAAGAGTTTAGGGGAACTCATGTAGTTGTGTATTAATTCAGTGACATTGCCATTTCCAAGTATTTTGCTGCAGACTTAGCCTGCAACCCTGTTAATCAAAATTGGTTTAAATATTTCTATTTAAAATTAAAATCTTCCACAGCCAAAACTGTTCTGTGTACTTTAATTTACATTCTCTAAATTGGAGAAAAACAGATCCTTTCTTTGTAATCATGTAGAAACAGGAAAAGGAAATAATAATTAAGGTTTTAAAGCATATATTAACTCATGGATTGCTAATTTTTTAATTATTGTTTCAAAATATTGGCACCCTCCTTAGAACTTCCAGATTACTAATGTGCTTGCTAATACTGAACTGCTAAGGGTGGTTCTATTAATAAGATGTATGTATATAGAAAGCTGGAAAAAAAGTAAAGGTTATAATATTAGCATACCTTACTCATTTTTAATTAAAGAATTAAAAAGCCCAGTCTTTGGGGGGTTTGGGAAAATAGTGTAGCCAAATGAGACCAATTAACTTCATTAGCTTCTGCAAATACCTACTTTTTCCGGCACATTTCTATTTTTCCATCTGCTTCACAACTACACATGTCTACAAATTAACATTTTATTTATGATTTAAGGTTCCAGTTCATAAAAATTAGGCATTCATTGCACACAGTTTCCTGTATTTATTGAAAAAATCACTAAATTATATGTCTTTTACTCTTTGCTCTATTTTTTCCTTTGAATGCAATAAGCATACGGCTTGTAACTGCAAAACAGCCCCAGACCAAATCAGGTTGAATGTTCAAAGTGGAAACACTGACACTACAATAGGAATACAAGAAAATATATTTTTAAATGAAAGTTGCAAAAATTCAGGATAAAGAATGTGATAAAAATGTCATTAAAATGTCCTTTAGCTACCTCTGAGTTGCACAAACATTTTCTTGAACCAATTGTTATAGGTTAGGAGTCAGATAAGTCTTATCACACACAGCATCAATTTTGTTCATCTTGCTCTCGACCATTCAGCATGCTGCACAGAATGGACCACCAAACTTCCTGCACCTTGCTCTTAAGAAGAGTTTTGCAATGGTTATTAATGTTAATACAAAAAGTAAATGGATTATTACGGTCATTTAGCAGTAAAGAAAATACATTTAGAGCTTTGATATCAACCACTAATTTATCTCAGCTTCACCATCATTAAGCATTTTATTTATGATTATTCAGCAACTCTGAGTGTGAGCAGTTTTAATGGACAACAAAATCTTCTCTAATGAGTCATACTCATAAAATACTTCTAGAAAAAACTATATTTTTAAGAGTTGGATGAAGGAAGCTATTAGGATTGTTTTATATTCCAGAGAGGAATGGGCACACTGCTTCTGATTTTGCTTCTTGAGTGGAAAAGTCAGAAATCATGGTTCAGAAAGGCAGCCCACCATATGAAGAACCAAAAAATGAGAAGGAAATATTAAAGGCGCATTTTAAATTTAAAGTACAATTTCCTGATGTTACTCATGAACTGGCCATTTAGTTTTCTTGTTTCTTGTACGAAAGCATTAAAGTTACTAAACTGCAATCCTCTAGGTGAGGTGAAGCCAGGGGAATCACTTCCTCTCTCAGTCAAAATACTGGGAAAGGAGAATAAAGTCCACCTGCAAAACACTTCCATAGAAGGTCCCCAGAACAGCTTCATTTGTGGGGTGAAATCTAATGCCACTGGCAATATCCATAAAACAGTTCCATGCCCAATCTCAGTAGATGACACAGGTCCCACTCTAGCCAATGGAGACAGATGGAGGTTCTTCCCTGGGCCTTCTATCTCTGTTCTGTAAGCATGGGTGTGGTTTCACACTTAGGAGAGCTCAATCTCACCTGAAATGGTGTTCCCTATATTTTTATTTCCCATCCTTCACTCTCCTTGGGACATCCAGCTCCTCAGTTAAAGACTTTCAAAAGCAGGGACAAGGTACCCTGGTCACTCTGCCTCTCAACTGAAGCACAGGCAGCTGAGCCCTCAGCTGGAATAGGAATCACCACTGTGCCAATATAAAAGCCAGAACAGGCTGCAGCACTTGTTAGGAAGGGCTTTACTGTTTGAGACATGTAATTTACTGGTCTTCTTTACAATTACTTGAATCTGACTGAGGAAGTCACTCTATGTATTGGCTCAGAATGCACCATTTTGCTGTCCATACATTGTTCTGTAACACATAAAGTTCAAGGAAATAGCAGAGAAGGCTACTTCACTATAATGAAGCTCACCAGAAGTGTTCTCTCTACACAAATTAATAAATGCATTTACTTCCCTACACTGTGACTTTTCACATCCATGTCATCATCACTGCACTACATTTACATCTGTCATCTCAAAAAGCAACCTGCAGAATCTAATGCAAACCCACACTTCTCACCAAACTTTGAATTAAGAAGATGTCTGCAACCTTCCTCTTCAGCAAGAAGAGACAAGGAGTGCCCAAATCCCTTTGTGTGCCCTTATTTTTATTTTTATTCCTTTTAATGTTCAGAAACTGAACATATATGGGTGTTGGTCTCATGGTTTTGAGGATCATGTTTCCTCCTTCCCAGATGCAGAAGAGACAAAGCAAAACCACTGAATAACAGGCTAAATCAAAAGTCAATCCTCTTCATTTAGGATGCTGGAAACCCTTGCATTTAGCTAACTCATACATAACTCTGTGACTCTGGAAGAAGGACTAGCCATCAGAACTTGTATCCAGCATAACTACCAGGACATCTGAGCAAATTGAGAGAATCAACTACAGGAAGAGAAGCTGCTTGGAAGAGACAATTTAGGCATTGCAGAATACCTAGAAAAAATTATTATGCTTGTACTTTGTGACCAAAGCATAGCAATTCCATTATTGTCCTCCAAAAGATTTTATAAATTTTGTAAAATGAAGGAACAAATACATACCATTCACCCATTGCTACACATGGGGTGCAGAGATGGGTACCGCTGTTAACATCCTCCTACTCAAAATCAGTACATAAATGTGTTCAGTCATGCACTGGCCAGCCAGTTGGATTACTTCTTAACATTTAAACTTTGCATTAGATCATTAAAATTCAAGATGAAAATACTGCAAGTAATAAATACTGCAAGTAATAAATATTTATACAGGCTATCTGAAGATATAAAACTGATTTTAAGTAATGGTGTTGATAAAAAAGCAGCATGAAATCTGTGTTTATGACATTCTATGTACAGGACCATGCATTTATTCCTTGTCTGATTTGTGCATATTCTAGAAAGTAAGAAAAGATGAATACAGAAAAGAGACAAAGGCTGGGGAGGAGAGGTGGGTGATAAGAGAAATTCTAGAAGTTATTGGAAAGCAGATGTAAGCACACTGGTAAGCACACTGGCATTTTTTTCCCACAGACAGATTTCACAGTTGGGATTTAGATGATTTCCTACTCAATTGTTTGCCCATCAGCAAGAAGATGGTGGTATGATAGAAATGTCAAACCAGACTTCTCTCAAATGGATCCATTCCACCTATGCTTTAATGCCAATTCTCTCCTCATGCCTCTGTATTTCCCATTTCTGCCTCGAAGAAAATTTGCACTGCTTTTTCCAAATTGGCCTTTTGAATGGAAAGGAATTAAGAAAATTAAGAGCTACAATAGTAAAAGGCAAAATACACAATGTAAACATTCATTTGCCCCTGGAATATTTGGGAAAGGATATAAAACATATGCAAATCAAGGTATATTAATAAGCACCTTCATTTAACATAGCTGTTCATGGAAGCCCCTTCAATCCATGCACTCTTGATACCCATCTTTCTTCTCACGCCCTCCTGAATGATGAAGTGAATACTATGTAATAAAATCCCCATGGGAGCCCAGAATACATGCTTTTCTCCTCCACTCCCCCAATTTTAAGTTATATACACTTTTCAATCCATTTTTCCCTAGCTTTTCAGCTCTGTGATTACAAACCTTCATCTTACAACTCTGTCATATTCTTCCTGCTAACTCCCATCCCCCACTCTCCCTTTTTTTTCCCAAGTACCCCCAAAGGTATATAATAGAATGGTAGCACACATTAAAAAGTGGCTAAAAGAACTGTATTAGCACAATGAAAACTCCACATAAATGTTATGCAAATTTGTTATGAATCAAACCTGCAGTGCAAATTTACTACTTTGCCGAATGATTAGAAAATAGCAATTTGTCTTGTATACATTTTTAATGTATTCCAAACCATTTATATTGGATTGTCTGTTTCTGTTAGTCAGATCATTCCAATTTTTAAGTGCAAAGTAAATATAAAGTGCTACATTTTTAATAATATGCAGTCATACCACATACTTTTCTTGCTTTCTACCTCCACTGTGGTCCAGGAACACATAATAGCTGTTTTTTCCCTAGTTTATCTAATCATTATACTAAATGTGAACCCGTTTGCTATTACTTTAACATTTTGCAATTATCATTGCAAGAGCTACTTTCAGTGTTCTAGGAACAATTGTGAATCTCAGAAGCTAATGGCATACAGCTCTTTAAATTTAATGTTTTGTGTGTGCATACAAGAAGGAAAAAGAGAAAACGGGTTTTAATATTTTTGCTTAGTTGTATACAAAATTACATGCATCTGGAACACAAACATAAATGTATTAACTGTATACCTACTACTTAAATTCTATTTTCTGTTCAGCTTCTGCACTTGGTGATTTTTAAGTGGCAAGGTTAGTTCCATTGCAATTATTCTGATTCTCTGTCCCTAAAAATAACCAATGCACACCAGTGCACTGTACTTCTTATTGCTCACTGTGCATTTCCTTTGTCAAATAAGACAATGATGGAGGAATTATGAGCTGCGCCTCCTTACAACTCATGGTGGCCCCAATAAGTGCCAAACTGGCCAAAACTGAGAAATAAGCTCTGCTCTTTCTTCATTAAAATAGTCTGAAGTTCCTTTTATTGTATTAAAGAAATGTAGTTGCATAAGCTCTTCTGAAATAAGCTCCTCAAAATACATACAACTATTGAACCCCACTGTTTCTCACCTTTTAAACACAAAACACTACAGTGGTAGTTTCATACAGTGCTAAACGTTGTCACCTACAGGGCTATTACAATCTATAATCTATGTTAACATTGTCACAGAACACATGCATATTTTACAGCAAAAGCAGAAAGGGAATGTGAGATAAAGCATCACAGTTAAATGACCCAGGCTTGGAGTTGTTTTGGCCAAATACTCATCCCAAGTAGAAACAAAATGCAGAAGCACAAATTTTACATTAAGGACAAAGAAAAGATTTATAGGAAAATCATTGAAATCCATAAGCTATCACATTGTTACAGGACTAATTAAAGAGAGTAATGCTGTAAGACACTAAAAGATTTGGTCCCATCAGCAATCATCCCAAAGTGGATTGGACTCCATCCCTGGAGTTTTCCAAACATAAGTTTAAAAAAAATAATCAGGGATTGTCTACATATGCATGATCAAGTGTGATGGAAGGACCTGGATGAAATGTTTTCCTTAGGATCTTCCAGCCCTGTTGTTCTTTGACTTCAGTCCTGACTTATTTCTTCAAGACATCAAAAATGATGTTTTAGTAAGGGGAAAAAATTAGGCACAGAAAACAGAAACAGAAAAGGAATGTGCTTTGTGCACATGGTATATATAACTAGGAGTTCTGAAGGAACTTAGGTATTGAGCAGTTAAGCTACCTCGAGAACAGACAGTTTCAACAACAATAAAAACGTACCAGCTCATCAATAAGCCTGGGAAATGCAAACTGGTGAGCCTTATTTTCTCTGAAAAAAGGTGTTTGAACTGAGAAATGCAAGCAGTCATAGGGTGGTAGGTCACTGAGGGAAAGGAGATAAAGGTCACTTTGAAAATGACTGTTTGATATGCTCTTGTCCCTTAAGACTCGAAGAAGCACAACTCATTTAATAGAGATATGAACATATGTGATTGCATAATGAATATTATTTTTTAGCTTGGAAAAGTCTCAAACAGGTGACTAAGAGAAGTAATCTTAGTAATCTCCTGAGCCACCCAGTCAACCATGAAAGAGCTCTTCTAGCAGGTTCAAGAGTAGCAAACTGTTAGGTTTTATTAATTTGAGTGTGCTGGATAAGTTTTGGAGTTTTTTTGAAATGGCACTGGAGAGGTAAAACTGACAGTAGCTCTCAGCAAGATGGACAAAAAAAATTGGGTATGAGGAAAAGGAAATTCAAGTAACCTCACCTCTCTGAACATTACCTTCAACACACATAGAACATAAAAGGAAGTACACCCCTCTACAATGCCCTATACAGCACTGCAATAGTAATGTGGGCCTTTCAAACTTTTATGATATTCTAAACTTTCAGTAAAATACTTTTGGAAGACTGAAAATATAGCAGTGTTGTCTGTCAGGTTATAAAGAGCCATGTGGCAGAAAACTGCTTGGTCCAGAGCTTCTCTCCCTTGACAACCCAGTCTGAGAAGATTTCACGTGAGGAAGCAGGTCCTTCCTTTCAGTCCTCAGGCAGAGATGAAAGAGGACATTCTTTACTATGCTCTTCAGCAAACACTTCCTGACATTGTGTGCACTTATGCCCAGCTAGTGGCTCGCAGAGTTTGGGGAGGAAGTTGCTGCAGCACAAAGAAGCCGCTGGTGAAGACCCTGCAAGTCTGCAAACTTGACTACGATGCTCAATTTGGACTTTTGAGAACAGTCTCACCTCTTTCATCAGCCTCATGTGAGTCTTGAGGTTACCCCAACTCTCTCCTCATATGCTGTGTTGCCCAACACACTATCTCCTAGATCACATAGCAGAGACAGAAACTCCCAGAATGTTCTTTTGTGCTCGATGATCTTCAAGAATTATATAATGAACCCCATATTAAGGTGGTCATAATTCAGGTGTTTAATTCCCAAGGAGCTAAATCTTGATTTAGTCACTTTTTAGTGGGTCAGAAGTCTAGCTCTTTCTTCCTTACTGTTCTTATTAGATAAACATATTTCAGTACCTACCTGTACTAAGCACACGATGAAAATTCCAATGCAAACACACATTTGGAAAAGTAGGAGTAATAATAAAACCTAGTTTCTATCTATCATACCTAGCTTACTAACACTTTGTGTGTATTTTCATCAGCATATACCAAGAGCTTTTTAACAAGGAGGACAGTAGTATTAACCCCATTTTACAAATGAGGAAGCTGAGGCACAGAGCTGTGATTTACCCAGGAAGCAAACTGCCAAATACCACATTCCATCACTTTTGCCACAGGAGGCCTCATCACAGACACCTCTCTTCTTGAATGTTTTGTTTGAGAACTGTCGCTGAGGTAGCCCTCAGGACAAATCTCAAGCCCCTCAGCCACAGCAGCGTCTCTCTATTGCTTGGTGCATAGGAACACTGGGCATGCCTGGAGACATCAATACTTCCAGAGGATGGGCTAGTTAGTAAAGGACCTTGTCATATGCAGATGCTGACAGTGCTTCTCCAGTCACTCCAAGAGGACAGAGGTGGCCCTCAATCCAGCCCTGTCCCAAGCTGGCAGGGTCACACTGAGCAGAGCTGTTAGCTACGTTTTCAGAAGCAGCCTATCTCTATTGGTAGGACCTGCCCATGGCTAATAAAATCCTCACCAGTTTGGACCCATGCCACCCTGACATGATTAGACTGCTCTGGAGTCTAAGGGCAGCCAGGGCTGCCACTACATGCTGCTCCTCACACAAGCAAGGCCTGCCTGGGGGTAGCCCAGAAAGACATCTGAGCAAAGCTTATAAAATGCTGCATCAGGTTTCATCATCATGATTTCACATCTGAAACAAACACTGCCTGGTCTGACTCCCCATTTGCAGCTGAGGATGTCAGCCTTACCAACTGACCCTAGAAAGGTTCAGCCTGCCCCAGTAAGCATGAAAGAAAAGAATAGAGAAAAAAAAATAACATGTACATCACACAGAACAGCATTAGAATTTGCTTTCAATCAAGGAAGTGGCCAGTCCAGTCAGGTTCAGCTGAAAGACACAACCCTAGACCTGAAAAGCCCATGAGCACCTGAAGATGTGTTTGGAAGCCTCAGGAGGTCCAGTAGACTCTTCAGACACTGAGACCATCCTAAGAGTCAAGCACACCAGTATCTCATGCACTTACTATATCTTTTGTTAGCAAAGTTAAAGAGTGGCATTACTCTATCTCCTTCCTCCTGCACAAAAACAAACGAACACTAGACAAATAATATGAATGAATTATTATATGATGAATTATTCTCTGAAGTATTTTATTAACACTGCTTTGTGATCACTTTGGCAGTCACTGAAGCTACGAGACCATGCATAGCCTGATACTATAAAACATACACAGTCTGCTGGAAAAACTACTCATCCACCCATACAAGCACCAGAAGGTCCTTGCACTGATGAAATGAGCACTGATGTTAAGGCAGACACTATCAGTAGTCAAACCTCCAGCTCACAGTTGTAACAATAGCCATTAGGATTTAAAAGCAGCTTTGTCCAACCACCTCTTGCATAAATACGAGTTTGTGACCAGTATATCCATAAACATCAACCCATTTGGCATCGCCATATCCCTTCCATGCTGCCACTGAGAAAGCAATCAGAGACAGCTCTTCTGTTTTATGGCCTCA
Source organism: Agelaius phoeniceus (assembly GCF_051311805.1). NCBI lineage: Eukaryota > Metazoa > Chordata > Aves > Passeriformes > Icteridae > Agelaius > Agelaius phoeniceus. The sequence goes on from NC_135265.1 coordinate 107,937,302, forward strand.
ACAGGAAATTGTGGTTTTGCTACATTCAGGGTTTCTTTTACTCTTTTGCACTGTAAGAATTGTGTTTGATTTCATATATAAAGCAAAATGCTTCCAAGTATAATTCTGACTAGTTAGCAAGCAAAGGATACAGAAAATTTCTCAGCTGAGGAGGTCACTACCAGATTTAAGCACATGAAAACTTCACTTGGCTAACAGGAGAAAATAAATCTGTTCTAATATTTGATTGGCAGGACAGGACTCATAAGAGTAACAACCATTCTGGTGTCTCTGGTAATTGAAGTGGGCAAGCTGAGTTAAGCTTAGTAAATTAATTTCATTTGTGATTATGTAGCTAAATCAGTCTCTCAATACAGGTACCAAAAAAGAAAGGTTAAAAAAATATCCCTAACCATTAGCACAATAATTTCTGATAACACAAACTTGAAAAAAGGGATTTGCATTGAAATAAAAATAATTGCTGGTAACAACCAAAGAGACTGGAAGATATGCAGGCAATGATATCTTTAGCTAGGACTCACAAACACCTCTGACTATAACATCTTTTTTCCAGCTCTATATTACTTTGCCAGATTTTAACTATTTGGGCTGGAATTTTTCATACTAGATATCTGTCTCAGGACTTGTCTACAATGGGTTTTTTGGAAAGTCCACTTGAAGTCAGCTCAAGTGTCTCTAAGAAGTCTGGAAAAACATGTCATCTTTTTCAGGAAAAAGGAAAAAAAGGTCTGAAGACATTTAACAGAGAAGTTGTGGAAATTGCATCCTCACAGAAAGGACTTAAAATTTGGCTGTACAATAAGTCTGCTATCAGCTCTTTACTGTTCTTAAGAAAAACAGTGCTGGTCTGACTGAATTAATACACACAAAAACCCCACTGTGCATTCAATAAGGATTTGTTAGCATTTGGTAACTAAACTGCTGTGGATTTCTCTGTAACATGTCGCAAATCTGGACAAGACCTTCTTTACCACTCTTGCTTACAAGGGCCATGGTGATGCTAGACAGATAGATGAACCTGGGCAAAAAATATCTCCTATTTGTTTGACAGTTCCTGCTGCTGGCACACAGGGAGGACAGAGGACAAGAAGGAAACTGCTTTGCCATAAAGCATAAACAGAAGGTCTGACGTGTCATGAACATACAAAACGCTAATGAAGGATACATTTCAAAAAACCCAGCCCCTTACTCTGAGCAGCATGCCTTTAATAAAGGTGACTCAGATCCCCATGGGTAAAATAGGAATTATAATGGCATCTCACTTCATACGATAGAGAATATTTGCAGATCAGTCAACAACTATCATGAGTGCAACACAAAAACCCATGAAGAAATGAGTTAATCTGACTTAAGTGCCAGGCTTCTGTTGCAAGGAATAAGTATGGCACAGGGCCACATACTAAACAAGGAAAATAAAACATAAGCTGCTTATTTTGTGGAACTCTTCATCCTGTCCAATGAAAGCACAAGAAGTCCTGCACGAAGAAGAAAAACTCAACACATGCAAACACACAGGCACACAGCTAAATAACTGAGAGTTATGTATATGCACATTAATGCTAAGTGATGCAGGTGCTCTTTTGAGTGAGAATTTTAATTACACAAATACATCAGGAAACTGTTACAATATATGTTATATTTGCAACTAGTTTGGACTAATCATAGCAAATAAATGGATGTTTATTTGTTCTGGAGATTACACATAAAATTCTTCAGGCTTCCATTGACATAATTTTGATACAAAGTAGGACAAGGCACAATGCACAGATGGGAGAGCTATCTGCTCCACAGATTTGTAGCATTTAGAAATCTATTGCGGAACTTAAGAAGAAACCTTGAGAATGAACACTGTGTGCTCCATATTAAATATTTAAATCTAGCACAGACCATAAGTATTTAAATATGTTGGCATCTCTGCTGTTAACCAACCCTCCATCTAATAAGACAAAGAAAGAAAAAGAAATACCAAGAGGGACACAGCCATAGAGAAACCAAGGTAATGGATTACACCTAAAACGAAACTAAATCTTCTGCTAATACTATCCAAGAAAAAGCCTGCAAAACTGAAGTCATTGAAGAACTGAAAAAATCACAATGACAATATACAGTGAAGCATATATTTCGCAAGACTGCCAGCTCCTACAGTGATAAAATTAGTCCAAACAGGATGAACATTAAGATTCCTTCTGATGCTAAAGTAAGATTTTCAGAGAGTGCACTTTTCAGGTTTCCTTACATACATGCATTATTTAAAAGATTACAGGCATGCACACTTATAAAGATATTATTTACCTTTTTTCTCCTTCTGGCCTAAAAGATATTCTGCAATCAGGGCAACCACAAAGTACAGCACTAAATTCTATCCCCTTAAATTAATGAGACAACCAGCACAGGCAGATTAAAACTTATGACCAGGCAGAAGGAGCCACGACAACCTCAGTAAATATTTAAGCCATTTGCCTGATCAACCATTTTAGCAACTCTTTCTTTGCTGCTAATGCTCACATGCCATTGCACACGTGTACGTAAGCGCACACACAAATGTAGCTGAAGTTTCTTTGAACTACTGTACAAATCTCCAAGCCTCATGCATCCCTATTACCAATTCTGACTTAATCCTTTCTTCTTTCTTACTTTCTTTTTTTTTTTTTTTAAGAAATTACTTCAAAATAAAATAAAAAAGGAAGAGAAAGGAAAAAGCCAGGTTTGATTCTAGTCAGCTTGTGCTGATGCCTACAAGGGCAAAGGGTCACAGCAACGTGTGAGGATCACAGGGCTGGGTGACTGAAGATCACCCATGTGGTGGAGCTGGGAAGCTGAACCTCTCCGAGCCCTCCTCCTGCCTCTCTGCCCTTCTCCTCGACACGCACAGCAAACACGCAGTGATCCATGAAGGCAGAGGCAGGAGAATGAAAGAAAGGGGAAGAATTGACAGCATCTGCTAGAGGATGTCCGCAGAAACTGCTGTTGAGTGGTGAAGACATGCAAAGGCTGGCATTCAGCCATAGGCTTCCAGTGGCAGAAGAAAGTTCTTTTGAGGGGAATAAAATCAGAGCAAGAACGTGCCTGGAGTGGGGTGAATTTCCTCTTCAGAATCACGTCTGCATGTGTAGACTGCACTTTTACTCCTTGTAATGCTCAGGAACAACACTGTACAGCAATCCACTTAATTGCCCTGGATTCAGCAGCTCTCCACCCATGTCAATCATGTCATCCAACACACACACACCATCTCACACACACTATCTCTCTTCCTCTGCTCCACAGACAAGGAAAAAAAATACTAATTTAAAGCATATCAAAACACACTTTTATAATGTATAAAGATAATACCCAATGGACTCCTGAGAGATACATGAAATTAATCCCAGTTGTGAAGGCCTTGATATCAGCTCTTTACTCCAGGGATGAGTTTAAAATCCCACAAAAGCCCATGATTTATTCCTTCCTACACAACAGCAACAAACATTCACATAATTTTTAAGTAATGTAAAATATCACTTTAAAGCTGTTCATACAGATCTGAGAAAGAAAGAAAGCAAGAGAGAGAAAGGAAGAATTAGTTGTTTTGAGGGGTGAGCACTTAAGGGTCCATTCTACCTACATAATTCCCATAAATGCTATGTTTATGAATTGAACAAACAAGGTGAAGTACTGCTGGCACAAAAACTGCCTTTCATCCACTTCCTGTTTTAACATGCAGAGTCTCTTCTAATGGCTAGTTAAAGATTTTTATAAAATAATGTTTTTCTATCTCAAATTTGTGAATCAAGTAGATGTGTTTATCACAGTGTCTCTTTGGTTATAAGGTTTGAACTCACTATCCAGCATGAAGTTTCTTCAGTGATGTTTGCAAGTCACCTAAGACTATGTTTGGTAGAAGGAAGGAATTCTGTCAAAATCAAGTCAACTTTCCCACATTTTCATAAAGTTCTTCACTTAAAGGCAGTTGTGATATGACAACTTTTCAAATGATCTGTACTAGATATGGAGTGAAATCCTAATTCCATGATCTCTCTTGCAAGCCTATTTAATTGATATGTCCAGGGTGTGATCCCAAAAATTTCTGGGGTTACAAGACCACATCTTATCATTTATATGTCTGCAACTCTGTGACATTCATGGTTCATTGGTACTGCCAGAGAGCCTGAGTTACCACTCTGTACAACTTCACAAGAGTTGGTCACAGTAGCAAATGATGTAAAAAAAGGCAAAGAAAAGAGAAAGAACTAAGTATTAAGCAAGCATTATAGATAAGAGCTTAAGTTTTAGAAAAAATACACCCATTATTTCATTTTCATGGTGTTTTATTGCCCTAAGATAAGTAACATTAAAAGTAACGGAACAGAGGGTTTTTTCCTACCTTCTCAAACCTTGTTACAAGATGGGATGAAGCTATAAAAGTCATTCTCAGGATGAAACTACCTTCTTTTTAATTTGTTCTGAAAATTGTACAAAACCAAAATGTACTTCCTTACCTCTACATTTTAGAAAATTATAGTGTTCAAGTCAGTAAGTAATGTACAACTACAAATACAACAGCACCATGGCAAAAATAAAACACTGTAATCAATAGAAATTTGTGTTAAAATGGATACAAAAACACAAAGTCAGTAATTTGAATTTTCTTCTATTGTGAGGCTTTCTGCAGGGCACTTAAAAATTTCAGCCCTTAATAAAAATCCATAGTTCTGTTTTTATGATTTCAAGTCACTGTTGAATGCTAATGTGAGAGTCAAAACAAAAAAATAAAAGGGTAAGGAAGTTATTCAACTGAGAAGTTCCACAAAAACTTAAACATTCACAGGTATTTTCTTTTCAAAGAGAGGCCTATTCCTGCCATCAGTTTGCAGGGATTGTATGACTAAGTCCCACCACCGCTAACACAGATAGCTGTGCACAATGCATTTAAAGTGCACAAACAGGACAGGAAAAACCCTTTCATTTCTTTTACTGACCCACAAAACCCAGCTACAGTTGCAGTGAAATTGAACGGTATCTTGCAATTTCATCCCTTAATTAGGAACCCAGCACATGGCAGAAGTCCAGGCCCTAGCTCAGGCTGTTTATCTTTCAATACTTTCAAGTCACTTACTAGCCAAAAAAGAAATTACAATGTGATTTAAAGGGAAATCAGTCAGCTTCCAGGCTCATTCCTTGCCTGCCTCCTCCCTCTTCTTCTTTTCTGATTAAAATGGTTGTAACCACACCGTAAGTCTGATCTGTTCATCCCTGCAAACAGCTGTCCCACTATGCTGCAAGGAAAACATTTGTAAAAAATACTGGTTTTGGTTGAACTGTATGCTTTCTTTTATGCTTCCCCTCAAAAATTCCAACAAGTTTCACAAACATTCTTCCGTTTTTAAGAACTTAGTATGTTATGTTTTAGCAAGGAAGCTGGGATGGTTTAAGAATTTCACACGGAGCACTGAGTGCTAAACCTCTGTTGGTGAGCCCCACCTCTCTGCGAGTGCTCCCCACCTTCCAGCAGCTTCTGCTGCCTGCTCTCCAGATGCAATGAGTCAATGCTGAAAGAGATCTCCCTCAAACACCCTGCCACTGAGTCCACAATCTGATGTCTCCAGTGCTTCACTTCAGACATCCCTTTTCCTTTTGTGTGATTCATCACCCAGCTGACACAAGCTGAGTATCCAGCTGGAAGATCCCTGAGTAGGAGGTGCCACTGCACACCCACAAAGCAAAGCACAGAGACTCAGCTGCACCAAGGCTTCCTGTTGAAACTGGGACAATGCTGGCTTTCAGCACACTTGATGAAGAAGGTAACAAAACTGTTGCACAGACATCAGGCTAACCTGGTGAGCCAGACAGTGAGTTCATCCAAACCACACTACACATAATTCTTCAACTGCAAGTGAAGAGCTTTGCTGCTTTGTTTCCTTAGAAATAGAGCTTGTGGTTTTAGATGTATTACAAAATCTGTTATTGTTTTAATTCACTAACTTTAAGAACCTTTCCAAAAATGGATTGTGATACTCTGTGTTTTCTAAAACATCATAAATATAATAGCAGTTCCAGAGCACTTTGACCAGCGAGTGTAAAGTACTGTTCCTCAGTTTTCAAATATAAGGAAGCCCCTAAGTATATTTGACAATTCCCACTTAGAAAGATTTGGAATTTATTCAGGAGCAAACAAATTAGCTGCTTCTTCAACTGAAGTTAGCAAAGTCTCACGCAGTTCAAAGCTGGGAAAACTTTTTTACTAAATGTTTTGACCTTGTTATACAAACACGTGATACAACAATCTAATACATAGTATTCAACAAGATGGTGGGAGCATCTGGTGTCATATCCCACTCAGTATATTGTGACAGATACACATTACTGCTCAATGATGAATTCCTGGTTCATAAACTAGAACTGTGTGAAGCAAAAATTCCTTACTCTTGCATTATGGATAATACTAAAAACATTATATAATGCAGTTCGAGGACATTCTTTCTTGGGGTTCTGATGACAAGCCACTTGAGCTATACTTTTTGCCTTTATAATGTCACCAAAACTCTCAATGGAATTATATATAGAATAAATGATAGGTGACAGTGAATTACAAGGCCATAATACAAACAGTAAGCACCTAATATAGTTTTATAAATTACAGACTTTTATAGCTTTATATTTTACAGTGTAATGTCACACACTGCAGTGACACAATACTCCAATTCAACACAATACCACATTTAAGAAAAAAAAATAGAAAAAGCAGCTGCAGCCCTTATTCCAGTAAAGTAAAATTACTTGAGAAGTATACAGATCTGCCATTTTAAAAGGAGACACAGAGATCAGAAGATGGAAGGAAGGAAGGAAGGTATGTGCCAGACAATGACCAGCTCTGTTGTTCCTCTACACAGCACAAAACAACTGCGTTTGCCTAACACCAGGCACGGCTGCACAAGAGATCCCAGGCTGGATTCTGCACTCAAGGGATGCACAAGGGGTGCTCCACATCATTGAGCAGTGACTTCTCCAGCTGATTAAGAAGCGGCGCTGATGGGCTTCACTGGGATTCCCATCCAGAGCTCTTCAACCTGACAGATAACATTGCATTTTGGGGGTCTAAAGGATAATAGAGAAACAAGGGACTACAGCTGAGGGAATATTCCATCCCCAGAACTCTGGACTGGGACTGCTTCTGAGGCAGGAAATCAAATAACTTCGCCCCCAAAATGAAGCCAATGCTATCAGACAGCATCCACCTGCCTGTGTATACCCCACTTGCTAAGTTTTGGATCCATTGGTTAACCACAACTAAATCTCACTCAGGAAGAAAAGTCCACATGCTATAAATTCTGAACAAATAGCAAGCCAAGTAGAAAAGAGTTATTTTCTCAATGCCTTCCTTGAGGATACAGCTGCAACCATCCTAGATGCCCATCAGCTGACTCTAGGCAACCGACACCGTAAGGGGATGAAGCAGGGGAGTAGGGAAGGACAGGAAAAAGAAATCAGTCTCCTCTAGAGTAACCCAAAAACAGGACATTTACTCCATGTTCCTACCACATTAAGCACCAGAGGGTTCCACCATAAGAAACAAGGGCATAGGAAATCACAAACACAGACCTGTTTGTTGCTGATAAAAAGAACACCAGACAAGAATAAAAGTGAAAAGGGCACACTCTGGCTGCCCTATCAAGAGGTAAGTTGTAAAAGACATCACACAGGTCTTTTAGACACTCCTCACAACTAAACCTAGTTAAAGGTGATAACATTGAGAGAAGAGCAGATGAAAGGAGACGATGACAAAATAGAAAGAGGCATTGCCTCAAGCTGCACCAAGGGGGATTCAGGTTGGACAGCAGGAGGAGTTTCTTCATGGAGATGGTTGTTAAAAATTGGAATGGACTGCCCAGGGAGGTGGTGGAGCCATCATCCCTGGAAGTGTTCAAGAAAAGACTGGACATGGCCCTTAGTGCCATGGTCTAGTTGACAAGGTGATGGTCAGCCAAAGGTTGGATTTGATGATCTCAGAAGTCTTTTCCAACCTATATGATTCTGGAATTCTATGACTTGGTCTCTTTCACCTGAAAATACAACAGGTGGTCTTCACCAGAATGCTGCTCATATAAATGTCTAGATTAAAACAGGAGGACATCACACCATAAGCCTCTATTTGAGATACCCTCACATCAGCCCCTAGCAATGGCAAAGAGATGTGACACAATCAATGAAATTGAAAAAAACTGTTTATCTACCTGAAGGCAGGCATCTGCCCAAGCAGCTTCCTGAGGTGCTGTCACATTGCAGAAGCCAAAACAAGTCTTTTTCCTTCAACTTGCTCTCAGCTGGTATCTAGGAGTTTCAGTAAACCAGGAACAAGTTCAGTTGCCCATTGCTTACCTTGACAGGCAAAAACACCTCTCCCATACTGCTCTGACTAGTAAATGAGGCTGGAAAAACTCCCAATTGCAGGATTCAGAAATAAACCCTGAGCTTCACTGGAAGCAGTCCTACCCAGGCACCCTAACCACACAAACACTGTCCAGTGAAATGGATGGTTAATTCATAAAGGATCAGAGAAAAGAACCTTAAATTTTCTTGTTAGTTCTCACTTTTCCATCACTAGAAATGTCCCAACTTCAAGAGTCTAGCAAGAGTCCTACAAAAAAAAAACTCTATCATGTACCTCATGTGAAGTGTTATGTTGGATTTCCAGTTCAGACAGCACTTTTTTATTTAATTTTATGGTTTAAAAGTTTCTGCATTGTTCTGCATATTGATTCATTTTATTGTGGAAATAGTCAATATTCAGAGAAGCTGCTGTGAGACAGAGCAGGCTCTAATACATGGGTGAGACAATTGCTTATGACACAGTTATATGATGAGGCTGCTGAAAGCTTTAGTCATTCACACAACACACAGGCTTCATTGAGAAAAGAAACACCACTCTGGCCTGCCAGCACACTGTACAAACAAAACACAGCCTCTGTTCAAACAGGATTTCTCTTTTTCTTTTTTTCAGTTAAAATTTACTCCGCTGACAAAGCAAGCAGCACGCACATTTCACAACCTCCGTCAGGTGGGAAACCTGGCTAAGGCTTCCCAATAGCATATCTAACCAGCTAAACAGAAATGATAACTTAATTTTGCTTCCTGAAGCACCTACTTTGAGCCCAGAGGTAGACCTCAAATCAAGCACATGGTTATGATATAACAAATGTGCCAAGCTGAAGAACAACAACAAAAAGGAGACAAGTATTACAAAGGAATAAAAGCTAATTAGTGGTTACTTAAGTAGTTTGGAATACTAACAACTGAAAAAAAAAATAGTTTACATATCCTGTGCTTTGCTTCTCCACTTTGATGCAATTGGACTTTTTTTCCCTTTTCTACTAGAAGACAAGGCAAATGGTTTTGCCTGCCACCAAAGAACAGATGCATCGCTGTGAAAGTAGCCTCTCTCCAGTGGACACCTTGCTGGTCTTTCTTTGCAGGCTTCTAAATAGACACTCTGGTTAAGAATATTGGGTCACACAACTCCATACTCCTAGTGCATCTGAGTCAAACTGTAAGTACTGAGCTGTACTCAACTCCTCTGAATAATCCTGACCACATTTCTCCAGGGTGAAAATCTTAGAAAGGATAAGGAATGACACTATAGTCATTTGGAAAGGAGGAAAATGCAACACACTGGCCTGCTAAGAGTGACGAAGTGCATCATGCCACCGTGCCAGAGATCAGAGTTCAGACTAGCCTTTTAGTTTTGAGCCTTAGGGGTGACAGAGTATGGTTCAAAAATAATGTGTTTTGGTATCTGAGAGAGAGAAACCAATGCAGGAGCACTCCATCTGGCAGGCCGACTTTGCTCTGAAGTTACACTGAAGAAGAGAAGGATTCTGTGTTCAGGGCTGGGGGTTGGGAAAAGAAGAAATGCGGCCTCCCCAGGAAATAAATTTAAGAATATGCTGATGCACTATCTGGATCCTTCCTAAGGAGGCAACAGAAAATTTAAAAGTTAAATCGAGTTGTCCATGACATGCTCAACACCATTTAATGGGAAACTCCTGCTGACATTATTCATGAGAGACACATTTCTTACCAATACAAATAAAATAAATAGAAAAAAAATTAAAAATCCCAAAGTACAAAACCTTTCTCTTTTCAATAATGACTACTGAAGAGGACAGATGCATTTTCATGAAAGGCACCACATGGAAGAGAAAATGTCTCCTCTTTTATTTTTAAAAAGGGTGCCAGATGCAAATCTTCCACTGGACGCCTATAAGTACTTAAAATACAAAACACCTTCTTCAAATGCATTAAACACACAGTGAGGCACTTGAAATACACTTGCTTTGTCAGACAGGCAGCTGGCACCACTTTTGTAATGAACAGGACAAACATTCTGTCCAGTGGAAGTGTTACCAAAATATAGCAGGAGGCTCAGCTTGACTTGCACTTACAAATATCAAAAGCAGGTTCTTATTACTTTTCTTAAGGATAAAAAATACCGCCTGGCTCTCATACTCTGGGAAGGAAAGAATAATTTAGGTTTTCTTTTTAAATAGGTCTCTCTGCAGAAGGCGCACACCAGCCTCAGCTCCTGCTCTCTCCTCTCTGAATGGTACAAACCCCTCCATCCTAGCCTTTCCCAAACATGCACTGTTCTCTGGGTGATCAAAAGCCTCCCCTGATCATCAATTATTCTGCCACGTTAAACAGAGAGCCTTCAGAGGACAGCAGCCACATGAGCAAAAGCATTAGTTAAAACCATACGCGCTACCAAACTTTTCACACCTGCACTTGGTGTAATTAATTTTGCCACCTTATACATTTCTAGAGGAAAAATAAGACAGAAAATCACTGAGCAAACTAGGAAAAGCTAGCCTTTCTGAAAGTGAGATGTGTCTTTTGTAAGCTCACAGCATTTAAGGCCACCAAATCCAAATGCAGTGCAGAGTTTGCCTCATTTACTAAGAAGCGCCAGAGGAAAAGATTTCCTGTAGAATGCGGGGGAAATTATTTTTATACTCCCTCAAAACACAGCAAAATCCCAAATCCACCTGAAACCATACTTTATGCTTTAAAATGCTCTTATAATTTCCCTGGGCTGAGAATCACTCCCTGTTTATATCCCTTTCCCTTCCTCTAAGGAAGTTAAAAGCAGCGTTTCGAGCAGGCTCCGTGCGTGCAGCCACACCTAAAACACAAGGCGATGCCTTCCCTCCCCCTCCCCCCGAAATCCATGAGCAGCCACAGCTGGAACTGTTTTGCACGGGCCGGCCGAGCCGTGTGCGAGCGCTCGCTCCTCTTTGTCCGCGCACGGCTCCGAGGTAGGGCTGCATCCCCCGGGACTGCGGGAAACAGCCCAGCCCCGGCTCCCTCCCGGCAGGGGCAGGCGATGCAGTGTCAAAAGCCGGCCACGGAAAGATCTGGAAAAGCAGCCTGCAAGGAGAGAGAGGCTTTTGCCTTTCTGGGGATGACAAAAAGCACACGGTTGGGTTTCGCATTTTCCTGCTGTCCTGGAAGCTTGGCAAAATCACGACCGGTATAACATGAAGAAGCCTCCTACTGTAACCATAGGGTGCTTTTAAAAATAATTTATCCCTTGCCATGAGAAGCATATCTGGGACATGTGCGGGGTTGGCCTGGCCTTGGCATGTACGTTCTGTCCCCAGGGCAAGGGACAAACGGAGGATGGGGCGCTGAGCACCAGCACTGCACACCGAGTAGGAAAAGGCTCAGCCATGTCCTGATGGTCTGGGAGGGAGGCAAGCCTGCTCCAGGAAAAGGCACCACAGAAGTGAGCAGGCAAACTGCAATGTAAGTCAAGTTAGTAATGGTGTGAAAACTGCAAGCAGGAGTACTTCTGAAGGCTGAAACACAGAGTGGGTAAGCACACTCAGGCATCTGAGGGAGAGGGACACAGGGAAAAACAAGGATGCATTGCAGAAGCAAAATAAACTTTTACATGTAACAGAAACATTCTCAGGATGTGTGTATGCCTGCACATCCACTTGCACACACACACGTCAACTCACTGTTTCAAAAGCCACATCTAAAATTTCATTAAAAAAAGCCCAGCTGCTTCTTTACCCTGACTTTGTCTTTAAGGACTTAGCTAAGCCGAAGGAGTGGCCAGAAAAGAAGAAAAAAAAAACCCCACTTCAACCCATCTCTCTCAAATTCTTTTATTTCAGCAATGCATTAAGCAATCTCCCTGCAGAGTTATTCTCTTCTTCCTGGTGTGGATAAAGCTCCCCCTGGGGAGCTCTGTAATTTCCAGCTTCTCCGAATTCAGGTATTAGTAAAGACCGCTTGGGGACACGCAACAATATAACTCTACATTTTCAGGCATTCGGAGAGAACCCCCTAAGGGTCCCAAGTTCAAATTTCTGAAATGTAGGCATTGTAAAAGGAACCTCGGGGGACTCCAGCAATAGAAATCTGCTGAATTCAAAGCATTTCCTAAGCCCTGGCAGGAGCCTTTGCTCCCACTGGAGGCTTTTTATAAAACATGTGTTGCTGACATGTTGACAGATTGCTCAGTGAAGTGTTAGGTGCATACACAGGCTGGCCATTTAGGGGGACATCAGTTTACCCTTCATCTCTACCTGAAGCACCATGTTTTATACATTACCCGAGGACAGGCAGAAAACAGACACTCTCCTACAAAGTACAGTATCACTTGGCAAGAAACAAAAAAAAAAACCAAAATAAAAAGACCCCCACAAAACTAAAGATTACACATATACATACGAACACACACACAAGGAGAAGAAGAGAGCAAGAGAGAGAGGGGGAGTTGTACAGCACCTTCCAAATATCAAAAAGGTCAGAAAATAAATTAAGTGTACAATACAGGGCCTAGGCTGGAAATTGCCTCCATGTATCAGGCCTGCCACCCCTTTTCTACACAGGCCAGAGCTCCGAGGGTATAATGAGCAAAGGAATTTTCTAATGACAGCTGACTGTTGGGAGGTAATCTGATCAAAGGCCGATATTAAATCCAACTTCTGCTCATATCAGGGTATTAGTGATGTACGACTTAATAACCCAGCAGCTCCAAAAGTGCTGCCGTGGCAACAGGATGGAAATTGGGATAATAATGTATTCATGGTGCTGGCGACCTGGGGCTGCAGTGCGTGCTCTCAGGGGAGGGCACTTCACCCTGAGCCAGACGTGTCTGGGCAAAATCACTTCACAAAGGACAGGAGTTGAATACTGAAGAGCTCTGGCACTGATGAGTGTGTCGATAAGGGGAAGAGTGGAATGAAGTGAAGGGAGGAAAGGAAAAACATTTTCAGCAGAAGAGCTTGAGTGGTGCTTCTCTGAAAAACTGATGGGGCTCAAGAAGCTCTCCCCGACAAGTACAACCAAAATGGATAATTATTAAATGAACATAAAACTACATTCTCAGCAAAGTGCTGAAGGATGGATAGCACCAGCTTACACAAAGTGACAAGATTTTCACATCAGGCTACATCTATCTTCCAGAACTTCCACTGTGTATAAAAGGGCCACTGCCTGCTACCATCAATATCCAAAATTCTTTTAACATTAAACAGCTTTTCAACCTTTCCTGCCCTTAAATCTCTCAAGGAAGAAAATCCAAGAAAAGGTCACACATCAGCCACACCTTTCAGGGTCTTGTAGCTGCATTTCCTGCATAAATGGAAATCTCCTTCACATTATTCCCTCCACCCTCCCTTTCTATAATCACCACAGCAATGCATAAAATATCAAAAACACAATTGTTTTTTTCTTTCTGGTATGAAACCAGAATGAAACTTGGCAATACAATATAGTCATCTCAGTGCAACTTTACAAATTAATCTAACATCAGTTCCTTTGATTCTTTAAATTAGGAAACAAAGATGGATATATGTATTATTTGAATTCTATTTGCTTTCTAGACAATAGACAGTAGAGAGAGGGTCATTCTTTCATTCAGCCATTATTCAAAGCTTCTTTAAAATGCCAGAATCATTTGGGGGGTTCTAGTGGCAAGAGTCTGAGGAGCAAATTTCTGTTTGACTGGATTAAGGGAGGGGACTGGATGTCCATTCATCTGACATTCTCCCTTTCTTGCCTGGTTTACTGGGCTATCCCCTTGCATAAATTTACAGCTATTGGAGTCGCACACGGAGCCTCAGCAGACCCCACTCCTGCTGAAGAGGTGCCGAAGCACTCGCGTCAGAGAGGGGTAAAAGGCAGCCGAAAATCTGCTCATGGCCACTGCATCAGCCTTGCACCATGGATCCCAGGGAAATCCAGCTCCATGCCGTGTCTCTGACATGGTGAGGGAGGGGATAATTTAGAATATTCCTCTCTCTGTCTTCATGCTGCACCTAGTGCACACAACATACACCGTATGCTCTTAAGCGCCCTTCCTGCCTTTCCTAGTATTACAGATAATTTGCTAGTTTCAGAGTGTACTTATTACAGGACTGTCAGAGGAGTTTTTGTTTCAACAACACGTTAACTTTACTGCACTTATAAAAAACATTATGTGTCCCCTGTGATTCTGTGTGTTTAAGAGCAGCGAAATGTTATTGATCCCAGTGTGACAAATCAAGAGTTAGGTAATGTCTACAAAACTCAATTTTCTGCAAGACATAAAACCCTTTTTATGAAACCCTTCCTTAAGAAATTCAGGAAAAAATACAGACAAAAAATGAGAGCAGAAAGGTCAGAAACTATTTTTTTTTTAATTAATGTAATCCAATTCTAGCCTAATGACAGGCATATGACCACCGAGGCCAATTTAAAGCAGTATTTACTCACTACTTTAAAACAGTATGTGAAAACTCCAGTTTTCTGAAATCACTTTGATATGATTAAGAATTGTATTTAGAAAGCCGAGAAAACTAAATTCAGTTTCCTTTTGGCAAGTATTCATCGCTGAGTACACTGTAAGTTTGGATTCATGCACAGGTTACATAATGTGTAAGATTTTCCAGGATTTCAGTTCAAACTGCTTATATGTGACCTTAACGTACATTTACAGAATGAGTTGGCTTTAAAAAAATCTCAGTGATGAAAACATCCCATTCAATTTCTCCTAGAAGCTATGCACTTGCCTAAATTCTTTTTTTGTAAACCACTTTCCTTTTCTCAAAGGCTACATAGAAGTAGTGGTGAAATACTAGGGTAGAAAGGCACTAAAAAGCAGCAGTAACAATTCAGCTGTAATTTGCATGAGATCCACATGCATCTATAGAAGTTTCAGATATGTATACATATTGGGATTTTTTTCCCCAACTGTTCAGGGACAGTAGGTACTGGTACTGCATTTAATTAACAAGAAAATGTGATGCCCTGCAATGTGAACAATACTCAGCCAATCGCTTATGTTCTTAAAAAACAGATGTATTACATGCACTGTACTACTCCTGAATACTAGAGTATCCATTTTATATCCTTTTTCCAGCAAACCTGAATCTGTCACAAGCTTTCCCTTGCTCCCTAACCCCTTTTTTCCTTTTTGGTTTTAACTTCCACCTTAAAATTTGTTTTCCAGATCTGTTGGTAGTTCTCTCCCTATTTCTTTTCTGTCTACTGCATTCATCATTATTCAGCTGCATTATAGCACTTAAAAAAAACATCCCAGCTTTGGAAAAAAAAAAAAAAGAAAGGAAAAAAAAAAAGAAATCATTTGATTTTCATTGCCCTGGAGAGAATTAAATACCCCCAAGGAAAAATTCTGGTACATTCTCTGCACACATTTACATGCAGCCAGTGAAGTAAACATTTCCATAATTGCTCACTTCAGAACACGTTACCCAGTTCCTAGGTACAATAACTGTCAGGAGTCAATGAGGAATAAAGAATTTTCCTGAATCCTTGCACATAACCTGACTAGCATTAATAACTCCACAGTTGTACATAAGTTAAGAAATGGATTACTGCCAGGCAGCAACCTTGCTCTGAACACTTTGGGCATAATGCATTCTTCAAACTATCATTAACAAAATAAATACATATTAAAAAAAACCCTAAAAACTCAAGGCTACTGATAACAAAGTATACTTTTCTCTCAGTTAAAAACCATGTAGCACAAACTATAGCTTTTTCTTAACCTTGGAAAATATAGTAACATATGGCTTCCATTTACTTCCAATTTTACTTGTACTGTAAGCTTCTTTGGTGAAGTTGTCTTCTATTGCTAAATGACAAAATGAATGATGAAATTCAGTTGCTATGCTAGAAAAACAAAAAACAAACACTGGTGCCTTATCCCAGAGGAAAGCTGGACTTCAGTTATGAATCATCCTTACCAGCAAATCTTGGATATCTTAAATAAAAGACTTTATGTACTTATAGAAAAGAAAACAAAACAAAACACGCTCTAAAATCTTCAGTAGAAAGATCCTCCTTCTGCTCCTTATCATTAGAATCCAAGGCTGGGGATCACACCAAAAACCTGAAGTGGTTATTTAAATAGAAGTTCCCTGCTATGAGGGACACCAATGAATAGTGCTAACATCAAATCTGCTCAGTTTTTATTGCATATTTGCAGAGCTCTTCATATTGCTGAGACCACAATGAAGAGCCTTGTAAACATGTAATAAAACCAAGCTCATTGGATGTTACGGTATTAACAATTTTTCTACAAAATGAAAGTATATCTGCTTTGTCATCAGACTGATTTCAAAAGCTCTCATCCATTGTATGGTTACTTAATTCTTTTTTAAAAGATATTTCATCTAGAATCTGCCTAATTGGACTGTGAAGAAAATTCACCTAATTATTTTTTTTAAATGTGACATTTTTGTTTGGGGTTTTTTTTAATGGCTTATCTAGACCATCAAGTTCTGAAGACAATAAAAGTGTAGCTCTGTGTGTTATAAAGTATTTATGATATTTTCAAGGAATTTTTTCACCCAGGCAGAAAATATCCTTTTAATAAGCCCTTTTTACTGCAAGGAGCTATTATTGGCCTCTTCTTTATTGTTGTTTTCATATTTTCAGCATAAACATAATGGGGGAAAAAGGAAGAGAGAAGAAAACCGTCAGAAGACAGATGCAGACAACAGAAATGTTATATAATCTGATAAAATAATGAATAAAATTAAAACTGGCTGTCAGACAAAATGAAAAGCAATTTTGCTTACAATTTTCAGAGTGTCTATGGAAAAGCAGCCAAATCTATGTACTGCATGCTGTCTGTAGTTTATGGATATACACAATAACTGAAGAGGTGCTTTGATTAGAAAGAATGCAATGATGAGCACAGCCTAAAATACTGAATAATGCACTTGAAACAACTTCTCTGAAAGCCTAAAGGAAATGTTTGAAAGCCCTATTAAAGCAGAACAACGAGCTAACAGAAGAACTCATTGGTTGCGTATTTGGGAAATGGAGAATAATTCCTACTAGAGACTCCATTAATTAGAACAAATCCTAACTACTGCCTGAGGGCTGCCAGAGACAAGGATTTACTCCCTTCTCTTGCATGAGCAGAAGTCTTACTGGGGTCAAAGGGACTCATACACCAACACTGAATATTTAACCCTCTAAAGATTGTAATGCAGTTTGCTTTCAAGTTATCAGAAAAATCACAGCCAAACCCAGATATCAAGTGCCAAGTAAAGAGGAACAGTGCAACAGAAATAGGATTTTTCAAAGGAATTTGGTGAAGAGGTAGGTCATCACAATGAAACTCTGAGGAGATTTGGTCTTATCTCCTACAAATGCCCAACAATAAAATTTCCCTCTAAGACTATGATTATTTTGCTCCTCTAGCCAAATCCATCTGGAGGAGAAAAAGGATTGTGAAAAATGTATGATCTCTCCTGCCTGGGCACAAGAGTAGAGATAGGGCTTGAGAAGTGACTTTTTCCTTTTTGTGAACATTATAGCACTTAAAAAACATCCTAGCTTTCCATGATTCTTTTGCACAGTTCTTTTCCATGATTCAGGGACTTAACTGGACACTTGGCAGAACCACACAGGATTTAATCCTTCTCTTTGATACACAACTTAAGAGGTTTTTATGTCATCTTCTTGCAAAGATTGGCCACTATTTGCATAACTGTGGGAGAGCAGCTCTCCTCTCACCCTGGATGTCTGGTGGTGGTGTTCCCCCACACCCTGAGGGTTAAATCAATCACATAGTAAGGAGTTCAGGAACAAGATTCTTTCACCAGGTGAGAAGGAACTTTTATCTGCATTATGGCATCATCTGCTTCCCATGATCTCTCAGCAATTTTCATTTTAAAAATATCCTGCTCCTGCGTTTTGGTGACAGCCTCAGCCTCTCATGTGTTCTCCCTCTGGCAGAGCACAGTTGTAGTTTTTGTCTTTCAGTGTAGGCTTTACAGTTCTCAGAGAGAATTTTCTATGGGGCTTGAAAACCAACCATTGGTGGTATCACACCCTAGGATATTTGGTCACCTCAGTGATGCAGCTCCACTCCAGACCTACAACAATGCTGCAAATATCTGAAAAGAGGCGACTTCCTATCTGACAGCACTGTAATCAGCACCAAAGTCAGTAACTAACACAAGCTGTATGTTTATGGTTCACAAGGCATCACATTGTTAATGAGCAGATAAAACAAGAAGAAAGGGCTGTTTTTTGTTTACAATACTCCCCTCATAAGCAACAGATGTCCTGATAGACTAGACTGCATTGGCTTTGTTGGTTGAGAACCTCCCGCTGGCCCTGGATGAGAACCAAGCATCCATACTGATTTTGTTACAATTGTCAGCTACTTTTGTTACTACAAAGCATGAACTGTTGCTGACTCATCTGTGGTCCCATGGGCACAGAGGAAATAATGTATGGAGTCATGCAGTGACTCCATGTATTGTTCTTCCCCTGAGATGACTACTGCTTGTACACCCAAGAGCTCTTTCTTGTGGGGTGCCACAAAGTTTCCTGACTTTACCCTTCCTGGTGACTGTGTGGATGAAGAAATGGCTGGCAGACTCACATTCTTCTGTTTTCTGTTGATGGCACTGAATGATTTATGTGTGTTTTGCCAGAACCAAGACTTAGATGAAGATGAACCATCCAACACCCAGACCAGTGTACTGGCAGTGCATCATGGTTAGTTACCAGAGGCACAGAAAGACCAGACACAGACACTTTCAAGAGGGGCAAACATGCCTGAATTCTATGGCGGTGTGCTGTGGTCCTCTTGGGTTTCTGTGTTTTGCGCCATCTAGATAAAACCAATGGCCAAACAACCTTTTTGTATGATGTCAGAGGCTCTCATGGTTGGATTTATGGAGTGAAACATAGATTAACATTATATTCTCAGACAGAATTTCATCTTTAGAGCACTTCAAAACTTTGACTGATGAAAGATGCAGAAATGCCATCACTGCACATGGTTTTACATAAGAACATTATTGCTCTGTTTTGTCAACCACTTTGACCCTCAGATTCCTTTCAGCCATCTGAACAATACTGTTCTCATCCACGAATCTTACTTAATGTGGAACTATACATGACAGAGGACAGGTCTCCTGAGGTGCTTTACTCAGAGAACACTCCTCTGGTTATCTCCTGAAAAGGTGGCAGGTGTCCTGTATAAAATCTCCAACTTCATGGATTCAGTTTGCCTTAACTTTATTACAGTTTAGATCTGTCAGATTTGATGCTGCAGGGCCAGTTTGGTGTGGGCTGTGTTTTGGCTGTAGTGTGCTGGAGGAGAAAAGAAAAAGGGGAAGAAAGCTATAGTTAAGGTAGGGAATAATTGCAGAGAGTTTAAATAGCATTTGCATACTGATCCTAATTACTGCTCCTGTTTTTATGGACCGTGGTAAACAGAGTTATATAAATTGAAAAAATCAAGCTCATGTATTTATTTGTTCTCACACAGGGCTTTCTGTCATGACAGGTTATAAACGCCTACCTTGATGTGCCATCAAGGCTTCCTCCCTTAAAACATTTTTCTCAGCCTCTTCGGTCATGGAAGCTGCGGGTGTCATACTCAGACTGTGACTTTGAGGGGAGGGCGTGCTCTCCTCAGACATTCAAAATCAAGCATTCATTATAGCATATGCCATCGAGAATGACTTGTTTTTATATTCTGCTCAGTGAACCAAGATTATCTACTTCACTGAGAAGAACGATGTAGGAGCCCATCTCCTTTGTTTGTTCTGCTTTCAGACAGACAAAAGGCAAGTTTGATGAATGACACATGGATGCCTCAAGAAGTTGTTAACTAGAACCATTCTATGATTTCTCACTCCAGAGCTTCACCCTGTCCCTTGTAACATGGCCATCCCCCATACCTCCAAAGAGAAACTGCCTTACATCTTATCCAAAAATGCTTTCCCCCTTAAAAACAGTCGCAAGGATAATTTTCTTGTCAGTGCAGGTTACAGCTTGTTGGTCCAGATCACATTTGCAGTGGGAATTAATGTAATGCTCCCTTTTCATTTCTCCTGGCTGGCAATCACTTCATTTCTGAAGCGGAGTGCTGTGTGAGTCTGCTCTATAAAGCCCTGTCTCATGAGCACTGTAGATGTCCTCGAGGCATGAGTCTGATAGTAGTCCAGGTAACTGTGAGCACCACCTGAGTGAGGCACAGGGTAATAATAAAGATGACAGCAGTGCCTATGCTTCTCTTGGCTGTTCTCTTTTGTTTTCATTTTCTATATTTAAAAAATATCATGCTTCAGCTTAAAAAGAATGATAAATAAACCAATGACTCGAATTTCTTGAGGAATTTTTTGAACTGTAATTTTAACAAGACCTCAAGAAATGACCTGGTAGTATTCTCATGTTACTACCACTCAGCAGATGAACTAGCTGTCTACAGCAGGGTCCTTTCCATCACATGAACACTTGCAGTTTGGGTTGGTGATACTAATAGCACACCCTTGAACTGTGTCTCCATTCTTCAACATGACACTAAAAGTGGACTGTGAGGCTCTGGAGCCTTTTGTCAGCTCACAGTGATTGAAAGATCCTCCCTGAGGCTCTTTTCTCCTTAATATCATGCAGAATTTCTGCCTTCTCTTTCAGAAGAAAATTCCTTGTTTAACTTCTCTAGGGTCACTGTATACTAGTGCAAAAAAACAGGTGCAAGACAGGTCTCTCTCTCATGTTAAATTTCTGTATGCTTCAATTCTCCATAGATGATTCACATCATTTCTGGATCAAATTACCTGGTTTTAACTACTGACAGGATCAAATTAACAAGGAAAATGGAATATAAAATGAAACACATTGTAATGAGGGTGTGACACACAGAGGTATTCCTAACAGACAGAAACCTGTTCCCCTGTACAGAAAGGTGCCTGTACACTCCTGTAACTTGCAGCAGGCCAATAGTGAAGAGACACATTCTACAGATGAGCAATGCATTGGAAATAAACTGCACCTCTGCCTTCCATGATAAAGCCTGTGTCACTTGGATTCAGGCATCTGCCAAGTTCAGAGGACACAGGTGTGAAACTACTGTTTTCTACAAAAGTTTGTATTTCAAAGAATCTGACTCTATGAAAGGACTGTCACACCATGGAGGCAACATACAACATCCACAAGGAAATTAAGCAGAAACCAGTACATTTCTGTCCTTTGCAAATGAAATACTGACTTGCCACTGGCACTTTGTGCATTAAAGCAAACCTGAAATACCCAAGCTGCTGGGGATCCTGCCTGCCCCGGAACTGAAGCAGCATCCTGAGAAAGAGTTGTTGTTTACTCAAAAGTGAATACAACTCTCTTTCTTAGAGAGCTAAACTGTGTGCATGGCATTATACCATCCAATACAGATGTAACACAGTTACTGCTCTCTGCTGCAAGAGTCTTTGCACAGTAATCCCATTACTCCAGTCTAAGCAATAAGCTTTTCTGCTTAATCACCCTCTTTCCTTTTGATACCCAGACCACAATGCAAAATTTTGGGTAACCTCAGCACTACAGGGGCATGAACATCCATTATTTGCTTGTGCTCAGCCTTCTTATACTTCATTAAGCATGCATACTATGAACTAAGTTTCTGAACAGATCCAAAACTGTTCCCAAATCAATCTGATTATTGCACTAGGCAGAGGGCCCTTTCCTCAGGTATTTCCTCCTTCACTTTCTCTAGTAAACAGCAATAAGTAACAGCAAATAAAAGGCTGAAGAAAGCTGCCAAAGTAATACCTAACTGCAACTTCTAGAGAAAAAAATTAATCTTTGTGTACGTTGAAGTGACTACATTGAAATCCAAAGTTCTGCTCCCTAGTTTTGGATGCTAGTTCTGCTTTTAGCATCACTTACTGAAAACCACAGAGACATGATCCTGTTTACTGTTTTGTCTGGTCACATTTATTCATGCCAATACTTAAATCTTGTAAGTTTCATAAATTAAACTGGAGTGGTAATGAGGGTGAAAGAGCAGAGGACCATCTTGTTAACTTTCAGTGCAAGAGACATGGATCTCAGGCACCTCTGCATCCTTTCAGCTATTAAGATATTTATTCAGCAATTAAAGATTTTAGCAATCATGTTATCCACTTCACCTTACTTAACACGATTTGCCATCCTTTTAGAGAAGACTTTTTACAAATCTGTAAAATTACTTAAGACTGGAGATCCATTTGCAAGTCATAATCTGGTCTCAATGAATAGCATGTTATGGTCAGTAAACTAAATATTGGTTAAAATTTTATGCATACCTATTTTCAAATCATTTGAACATATTTATATGGTATATAGATATGCTGTATATATATATGGTATAAGATATGCTGTTTTGCCTAGATATGCAAAACAGCCAGACTTAACAGATGTTGCCCTCTAATTTTTAAAGCCTTATTCTTTACTTTGGAGTTGCAGAGATAGGTATTAGAGAACTCAGGTAAGACACACACTTCTGAATTTCTATGAACAATAGGCATTTGTATAAGAGCTTGCTATACCTTTCATGAAGATTCACAGAAAATATTTTCTAAAATACAAGTTTTAAAATACTGGATAGGATCCAGTAGTTTAAATCAACATGTAAGCAAGTAGCAAAGTAATTTTGGTCCAAACTTTATACCTCCAGATCTTCTCAGTCAAGTTCAACAAAATTAAAATACAGACTCAAAAGGATTCAATTTTTATCCCAAATACAATGGTGTAAACTGTTATGGGAAAAGGACAACATGGAAACCATGTTTTACAGTTTCAGTTTTATAGCTATATGGAAATTTCTTGTGGGAATGATTGGTTGTATATGCATGCACCATGACTTGCTTCTCTGTAACAGTATTAATTGGCATAACTCATATAAGGGAAAGCCTAACTTACATTCTAATTAAATATGGTCTGCATTGTACCAGTAATTTCATCCTGGAGTGCCATATACTTCTGCTTTTCCCTTTAAGCCAAGGGGGGAAAGGGCAAGCAACAGTGAGAAATGCAATACCACTGAATAAGGATCTCCAGCACTTTCCTGCACTTCAACTGCCTGATGCTATTTAGAAACTGACTGAACAGGCAAGGCAGACTTCTCATTATGCCTTTCTTGCGTGTTACTTTTCCTTTTAAAATAATCTGTGCATCTTAATGCCCTAAATTTGGAATGGAGCATTCCTGAATAATAATTCCTGGTATACCATTTCACTTCATATGCTAAAGTTTCCTTCAATGATGGCCTTAAAGAAGTGGTGAAAAGCATTAGATTGTGGCATGGCCAAAAGAACAAAGCAATGTGGAGAATGTTATTAGTCAGTGAAATTACTTACCTGTGCCCATAAAGTTAAATTCTTGTCTGAACTGCTTTTCAGCCTACAAATAATTTCTTTATATACATATACACATATATACATATATACATATATACATATATACATATATACATATATACACATACATATATACATATATACATATACATATATATATATATACACATTTAAAAAAAAAAAAAATATATATATATATATATATATATATTTCTTCTACTCAGCTTAGAGAAAACTGGTAGCTTTGGGCTCCAAACAAGAGAAGAGACCACTAAGTGTGCAAGAAAGGTGTCTTTTAGGGAAATAGAGTGTTTCAGGATCACAACCTCATGTATATCTCACCTAAAGTAATTAAGTTCATTTTTTATTTAATTTTAAAGCATCCTCATAACCTTTCTGAATCACTGTGAGGATAAATACACCAAAGGCATAAGGCAAAGAAGTACTGTCACATCAGGAGCTAAATCTCAAATAGGCAGCATTTAAGAGAGACACACTCAGTATTTCTTCACCAATCACTGCAAAATAGAAGTTCAGAATTATTTTAAAAATATACCTGCATAAATATATGCCTTTCTCTGGATGAAAACATTAAGTTACTAGTTACCGACACAAAGTAGAGGACTCTGACATAAGTAAGAATAAGTAAGTAATTACTTATGAAAAGCAACAGGAATTTGTGTAACTCCTCTATCTTCACCTGGTCCTCTCCAGATTCCACTATGCATTCTCTGAACCTCTTTCATGAAGGATGGCTTTTCAGGATCAGCAATTTTATATAGCTTGAAGTCTACTCACAGTTTAACAATGAAAGAAATGTGGGGACCTTAAACCTATTTTCTTCACGAGGGAGCAATGGCTTTCATTAATTTTCTTGTCAACAATTAAATAGAAACATTTCCTCACTTTCTTCCTCAAATCTGTATTGAATAACCATGTTGGTTCTTTCATTTATGAATCTACTGAAAGGACAGACAAATAATTATAACACAAAAGTCCTTAAAATGAGAAACAATAGTTTTTGATGAATGGATTTCCACTACTCATAAGTATTTTTTAAAAAAACTTGCATAGCAAATGCACATCATTCCCTTTCTACCAGCACAAGTATCTTCTGTTTTCTAAGCAAATATAATACAGAATGGAAGAAAAAGAAGAAATTTTAAAAATTAATGAGAACTTGTGGGTGAAGACAATAGTTAGAAAGACCCAGCCTTGAATAATGAGGAAATGTGAAGAAGGTTAATATTCTGTGAAACTACTTACCTTTACCTGTAAAGGTAAATTCTAGTCTGAAGTTTACTAGCTTTCAGTCTGGGAATAATTACTTTTTGCTTCCTCAGCTTAGAGAAAACAGTGGTAGTTTTGGTAATGCTGTGAAAGTAAGCTTAGTGAATGGGTCTAATTTTAAATATCAGGGAGGAAACAATTCACCAACTATGCCTTAGATTAGGAATAGGAATTTTGTTCTTCCCTCCCTTCTGCTCCAGCTCACAGAAGACAGTGCAGACTGGGTACAGAAGGATCATGCCAAAGAACAGAAGACAACTCATGAGATCAGTTTCGGAGTTGCAAATTTTAAGGCAAAATAACTTTATTTAGCTATTGGCCTTTGAATGATCAATACACTCACTACATGAACTTCAAATGAACTACATAAATCTGAGCCGGGTCTGTTAAAAAAAAAAACTAAAATAAAAAAAAAAGGCAAAGAAACAGAAATAGAGGGAGAAGTATAAGTTCCTACACGCATTTTGCTCAGACAGGCTTAGTGTTTCTTAAAATGTGGTACACCTGATTGTGCCCATGAGGTCTGAAAAATGGGAGTGCTGCAGTCTTTACTCACACAATAATATAACATTACACATGCTATTTTTGAAGCATTTCACCAGTGTGGACTAACTATCCATGCACAAATATAGATACTTTTTGGAGATGGACAGCTTCTTAAGGGGAGGAAAAAAAGGATGTCCATGTTTCTTATAGATTAAAAACTACCAAAAATGCTAATTTCAAAGTATATTTTCAGTTGAAACATACAATGTAATTATGCTGGAATTTTTACATAAAACACCTTTACAGGCAAATGATACTATACAAAAGGCAACTACAGAGTTCTGTATTGGAGCCATGTCCCTAAAGCTAATATGCAATCTAATTAACATGCAATTACTCTTCTTTCAATGTGATTTAACTGCTCATTGAGAAGCAGTAAGAAAGAAGAGCCTCTTATCTAGCATTTTAAGCAATGTATGAGAATGAAGAAGAAAGAGGATGCTACAATGAACAACTTAGAGACAGACAGAAGTTGCAATATCTTCTTAAGAAAAAGATGCTTGCTGAAAAATTCTCTTCCATCCAAAGAAAGGACACTTACAGGGGAGCAGAGGAAATGTTAACAACCATTTTTACATTCAAAGTAAAATGTCTTCAGTTCCAGTATCAACAAATGCAACCATAACAAAATTATTTGTTATTACTTTAAGTCAATAACAAAATAATTAAAATTTCTTTGTCCTTTGTTTTTAAAAGATGTTGTTCTCTGCTTTTCCCATTCCCCTTCCTCAGAAGTAGGCATAAGGTTCTGATAAAACTATATACTTCATTAAGAAAATAGCTGGCAAGCCTATAAACTATGCAAATAACATTTGGATTGCAAACCACACTTACTGCACTTGGCTGATGGAAGAATGATTATTCCATGTCTCAATTCACTTAGAGTATACTGACTTCTTATATACACAAAACTTCCTGTACACCTAATAGTTACCATAGTTTGGTAAACACATTCCACACATCACAGATAAAGGCTTCAGATCCAGACTTTTCTTCCACAGAGTATCCTGTATTTATACATCCAAGAATGTTAAGGAAGGAAAGGGTGGAATGCTGCGTGCATCTTATGGCAATTGTACTGGGGTCTGTTAAAACACGTGGTTTGACTTTTAAGCTATGTAATAAGAGGCAGAACCCCAAGCTTCCATGAGTGTGTATTAGAAAGCATATATTATGCCCTCTATCAAAAATTACGTAACTTGACAGCAAAATGTATAAGTAAGCCCATAATTACCTTGAGCGCCTGCCACACAGTCAACCCTCTGGGCTCACAAGTCAAAATATTGTGCTAGAGCTCCCAGAGAGCACATATGAGGAGACAAGGGAGGGCCAGAATACAACTTTAGGGTTGAACACTACTCTGAGCCACTTCCCCCTTGACTCAAAATGTCTGGGACCAAGAGCCCTTGGAAGCAGAATGGTTTCCCCAGCTATGGCTGGGTGAGCAGGGCCAGCCTTCCCCTGTGCATGGTAAAAGAGCTTGTGCTGCCAAAGGAGTGACAAAGAAGAGCCACACCATTCTGAAACTCGGGACTTCCATGAGTACTGCTCACCTGGAAAGCAAAGCATCAGCCAAGTTTTGACTCTGTGTGTGTGGAATAATCCGCCCACTCTCATCTCAGAACTTGTGGCGCTTTTTGTGGACACTGAGATCCTGTGGCAATTTTCACAAGGACAGGAGGCTTGCCACGTTATTCTTGGACTGAGTTTCCTGTCTCCCCTTGCTATGTCTCATGGGTCTTAGCTGCTGTCTTCTGCAAAGCTGGCCACATTTCATGCTATTGTAGGTAAATAGTTGCACAAATTTCTTGGAACTTGGAGAATTAAAGGCCTTGTGCAATTCTTACAGGTATATAAAACATAAGGTTTCCCCCCATGCAAAGAACAATTCTGATACAGTGAACATGTATTTATTCACCATAGTCCTATTCACCACTCTCATGGATCTACTGACTGAGGTACAGTTTCAAAACCACTGTATGAAGAAAAATTCTGTGGGAGTCAGCATACAGAGATGTTCTTTGATTTCCTATCCAAGATGATGAATTTTGTAGGAGCTAGAATTCAGCCTTTAATTTGTACTGGGCCTCGTTCCATGCCCATAGAGGAGAGCTGCACAAGTAATACAAGTAATTTTTAGGCACTTCAGGCACAGTCCAGTAACTGAAATGCAATGGAAAAGGCTCCATGCCGCTCATGAAGCCAAGTATGTATCCACAAACTCTCCCTCAACAGTATGTCAGGGCCAGCTATGCCTGCACTGACAAAAAAACATATGCTCTGTGGAATTCCAAAAGCTCTTTTGTCCCATGCTGTGAGGGGCAATTGCTCCTACCACTTGGGAACTTCTGATACATTCAGTGGTAACCACAATTGTGTATTCCTAAAGAAACATTATACAAAAACTGGAGCATTTACAAAAATACTTAAAAAGTGATCAAATCAAGAATGAACCTGTTGCAATGGATGACTGTGCAAATAACAACATGGGCTGTAGACCTGAGATTGCAGCTATATTCTTGGTTCCTATAAAAAGCATCAAGTCCAGCAGAAGCTGTAGAACAAAACCAAATATTTTGAGTGAATTTCACTCTGCTATTCTTGCTGAAATACTGAGGTACTCAACAAGAATAGTAGCACTACTCTAGATATTGTAGAGGAAAAAGAGAACAAACTGTAGAAGAGTGGACTGCGAAAGAAGGGAGAACAGACAAGAAGGAGAAGCAGTGGGATATTCCAGCACCACAGAAAATCATTTGTACCCTTCTCAGCCAAAGGGAGAACTGCAGGGATACCTGACCTGCTGATAGAGAAAAAGGCAATAGAAATAAAAGCACAACTCCAGAAACCCTCAGTAAAAGAATCGAAAGTATAGAGATAACAAGGACAGAAAAGTAGTCTCAGTAGCAAGTACACTAAATAACAAGATAAAAATCAACGACAGTGGCAGGCAGAGAGAGTCACAAAAGAGGCAGAATCTAATTTTAATAAGATAAACTGCATTCTTCCATTTCCTCAGCCTTCTCTTTACCAGGGAGCACCTGGTATCATGGCAGACGGGAAGCTTTTCTACTTTCAAACTTACCTGCCATGGGAAACTGTTTGCAGATAACTGTGGTTAATACCACAGCCTGTCACTTGTTTAGGAAGTGCTATTTGAAAACAAGTTAGTTAAGCATGGACTATTTTAAAATGACAGAGTAATAGAAAGGCAGAGATCAAGGGGGCAGGGAGAAGAATCCTGAGAGAAACAGAATGAGTATCTGAACTCTCTAGTAGAAATCCTGCCCTCTGTGAACATAATGATGACTTTTCCACTGGTTTCAGTGAAGCAAAGATTACAGACAACAACCTATGGACAAAAATTGAAAAACGTTCTCCAGTCAGGCTTGACAGATGCCTGTGCAGAAATGATTATCCTGTAATACACAATATTCTAATCATAAAATAACAGAAGGAGCAAATATTAAACCTGTTTTAAGTATTTCAAAGGCAGTTTAGAAGAATAATTAGAATCATACAGAAACCTGTGGTTATTGACACACTAAAATAGTTCAGGACAAAGAGGTGTTGCTTAGAAACTGAATTTACAGGAAAAATCGAACATGCTCAGTGTTTTGCAAAAATCCAAGTATCATTCCTGGTCATGTACTAAAGTCAGATAACAGCAAAAAGAAACAAACACATACTCATGAAAAATTAATGACATTAATTAATGTGTTAATGGTAAAACTGATGTGTTATGCACTCATGCTGAAGCCTGCATTTGTCAGAGAAAGGTGAGTTAGCAACTGCCAGTTTCATTTCCCTGTGCTTTGCTTTTACAGCTGGTAGAAGCCTTGCAAAGTACTTGAAAAACTTGACCCTTCTCCAGCCTCCCCCGCATGAGTCACTCAACCTTCCTTCAGTCATTAGACTGCACTTCCTGCTGGGATCCAGCAGTAAAACAAATGAGAGACACCAGTTATGGTCACGCTGAGGGAGGTAATAAACCAGTGACAGGTATTTTTATGAAATTTAAACCTAATTCCCATATATTATACATATCGACTAAGTGCCAATCCATGGCACTCTTATGAAGAGCCCTATTTCAAAAGACATCTTGACATGCTCCAGTCCATTCCCTCTCCTGAAAGAATACTTTCCTCATTTTTACATGAAGGCAAAATAATTTCCTGCATTTTATATGCTTCAGCAATATTACAGACAAAAATATTAAATGGCTTTACTTGTACATGTATAACGACACGATTTTGATAACACTGTCAAGAGTAAATTTGAACCAAAATTTCACACATGAAGTTCCAGCCTTTCATGTCATTATCAAATCCATGACAAATACTCCTTGAGAAGTTTGAATATTTCAGAAGTTGATTGCCAGTTCATCTTTTATACTTTGTTTCAATGATAACCTTCAGTTCTACCATGTCTTTCATATGTCTACATTTTTGGGAAACCCCAGTTTCTTCCCCCAGGAAGTAAATCCCAAATGAAGTGTTCACTGAGAGAAGTGATCACACCTAGTCAGACAAAATTAATAACAAATTTACTCTTTTCTGTCCATAGATCTTCCTGGTATTTTAGTTTCAAACTTGCCTAAAACTACACTGACTGTGCTAAAAGGGCTCCTCTCCCCATAAACTCCTTGGGTTCATTCCACAGTGTACACGAGAGACTCATTCCTTTAAACTTCAAGGAGTTCCCACTGCAGTGTAGAAGAGAAAAATTTGGAGATTATGGAATAATCATCTCCAAATCGATCAATTTCCCCCGAAGGTAAAAAACTGAAAGAAAGAAAAAAGTTGAACAGTTCCAGCTTGGCTTCTTGAAGGGAAAGTACCCCCAGGGCATGTTGTAGAATGATCCCGATCTCTTGCTCCTGATGCTTATTAAGAGGTCATAGATATCAGTTACACTACAGCATTCCAAAATGATAACCTCAGCTAAGAACTATGACCTCCTAGTACAAGTACAGGGATATAAAATTAGGAATATTAAGGGTCCACACTAAGAAAGAATTTAACTCATCTATCAGTCATTTTGGAAAAGCAGTTGGGATAAATGGTATAGCTGGGGTCTTGTAAAAGACAGAGGAGCTTTAGTAAAAAGGACTGCAGGTTCCAGTGTTTTCCACAGACGCAGCACCCTGATTTCTATCTGATCATTACAATGGGTTTCCACAACAGAAAAGGTGTCTTTCTCAAAAGGCACAATATATACCTCAGAACACCCTGGGTAAATTAAAAGGTGCTTCCCTTTGTCTTAATCTAGTAACTTACTGAGAAGCAGAAACAACTTTGCAACCATGTCAAACAGAATATTATGCCAAGACAGAAATGTTTTTAAGGACCTTTGACCTTTCTGCTCCAACAACTCTCTTTTTTCCTAAAAAGTGGTTTTTTAGACCCTCCAGATGATGCTTAAAAGGATAAACAAAGCCCATATGGGTAGTGTGTTAGTGAACTACCACATTGCCTGGAAGCCTTAACACTCTACAGCTGATTGTATAAACATGAATTAAGGTTTTTCTGCAACTGTATTAAGCAAAGTGTTAAAGAGCTGTGGGGCATTTTGTTACATTTGGTTTTCAAGCTATGAATTTAACTACTGAACATATAAGTAATGATAATCTGTTGTACCTCCCATTCCGTTCATTTCAAAATGGTAATTAAAGTAAACACCAGTAATAAAAACAGCAAGTATTTCAAGAAAATTATTTTAGAAGGTGCAGGAAATTCACCACTTAAAAAGACTAATTTGTCATGGCAACAAGAGCCATTTTGTAATACACTGACAATATACTATAAATATTCCAGTAAAATAGAAGCATAAAATAAACAACAGGTATTTACTCCAAGGTAGTTGATTCTCTGAAACGCTGTATTCAGTATGGACTGTAGGTGTATATACATACATACAGGCAAGACAATCACTATTTCATTTTTAATAGTGTGTCTATTAGAATCATACACATGAATTCCCATTGTACTGGGTAAAGGTCAGGGTAGCTATGACCCTGTATCAGCAGCAGCTTTACAATTCAAAGTCTGTATTGCTGAGGACTGTGAAAAATAAGACAAGCTTGGCCACAGGATCCATATTGATTACAACAGTAATTGGAAGGAACATAGTTATCATAGGGTAAGTAATGACTATTTTTTCTTCTTCACATATGTGCCAGTGTTGATGATTCCCCTGCCCCCTCTGGTCCTTTCCCTGCAGGCAACCATCTTCCTTGGACAACGAGAATTAGGAATTTCAGCTGCATAGATCAAATAGTGATTATAGTGCTGCTTTCCCAAAATTGGAACGAGCACTGATGGTTGCGTCCTGCACAGAATGCCTGATAAAGGTCAGTGGATTACCTCATGTCATCACCTGGCAGATCTCAGAAATTGGACCCTCTTCTCAAGCAGGCAGGAGATGTCACTTGAGCACTCAGAGAACAAGGTTACTTTTCAATGGGAAAGTCACAGTAGCCAAACAGTAATGCAGAGAGATACCCTGTACTGCCCATTTGGAAATGCTGTGAGGAAACGGCTTGACCTTTAGAACACCCAGCAGTGGCTATAAATAAATGGAACAACAGACTGTCACTGTAATAAAGCAAAGTTCTGGATCCAGCCAGGGCTGATTTTCAACAGAGTGCCAGGGAGGCATTTGAACTAACTCTGAAAAAGCCAGGGAGCTGGCCAAGTCAGTGCTTCAAAACAGGGGCAGTGATGTAGGGCTAGCTTGGAAACCACAAAATATCAAAGCTAGAAGAGGTGCAATTTATGACATTATCATGGGTCCTCCCAGAACCTACCGATATTGCACTCACCCACAACAGAATGTCAGGTGCTCCCAGCTGATCCTTTCATAGTTGTATGTCAAAAAATCACCACATAGATATGTCCTCTGCTATAGCCTAGGACTATAATTGTAAGTCATACTGCTAAGCATGGCTTGGGAAGAAGACACTAAACCAAGTATATTGTTTATGTAAAATGTTGTTTTTCTCAGAGGGGAGACCTTACTGCTCTCTATAACCACCTGAAAGGAGGCTGTAGCCAGGGGAAAGTGCAGGTTGCACCCCAAGACGACCTTTTCACTGAAAGGGTGGTTAAGCATTGGAATGGGCTGCCTAGGGAAGTGATGGAGTCACCATCCCTGGAAGCATTCAAGAAATAACTGGACATGGCAATGAGTGCTATGGTTTAGTTGACAGGGTGGTGTTCACTCAAAGGCTGGACTCAATGATCTTGGAGGTAATTTTCAACCTTAATGATTCTGTGATCCTAAACCAGACTCTGGGTGACAGATACATGGTCATACTTTTAGCCAGCAAACCAGTGTACTGTTGTCCTCAAGATTCACTTTTTTCTTCAATGAAACAGTTTTACTTGGGAACTTCTGAGCAAAAGTAGTCAAAACCTTAGTTCAAGTGTTTGATGGCCAAGTCCCAGGATGGCTGGATTCATGTTCCAGACATGTATGTATGCCTTGGGTGTTAAGAGCAATTTGAACCAACTCTGCTGCCTACTCCATTTGTCCAGTAAGGTATGGATGGCTGCAAGACGAGCCTTGAGAGCCCAATACAAGATCCCAGATTATTTAAATGTGAAAGACAGCAGAGAGACAGTTCTACCAAGAACTAGACCTGGTAAGCCCTGCACTGGGGCTACCTACACCAAATCCCTTTGCCAATGAGAGACCTACAGCCTCCAGCTGAGCAGTTTCTGGTGCAGAGCAGGAGTCCTGGGCCAGCAAGGGGGTGTCTCTGTCCATGGTACTCAGTGAGGCAATGGTGCCCTCACTGGGACAGGGACGTGGGATCAGATCCAGTACCTTGACATCATGCTGGGAATTCAGGTTCCCATGGTGCAAAGTCCTTGGTGGACACGTGGAGCAGATAAGCCAACCAAAACTCTTTCTATTCTGTGCTAAGAAAATCGTCAGCCTTTTTAGTGGTAGAAAATCAGGCTAGAATAAGAGGAAAATAGGTAGAAAAACTGAGGAAAAATATTAATGAAAGATATACAGGAAGCACACAAACTCTTGGAAGACACTGCTAGCTTATTCTCCCACCTGCAAACACAAGAGTTCAGGCACTTACAATTAATACTCATGAACAGGTTTGCTACAGGGGTCCCCCAAGTCAAAAATAACAGTTCCATGATACAGACCATCAGCTGCTTTCTATTACAGGGGGTCACTGACAGACAACTCAGGAAGTGCTACAGGCTGCTTTTAAAACACCCAGGAGATGAAGATCTACTGGTTTCATGACTGATTAACAATCTTGAGAGCAGAGATTAATGGTTTCCAAGCAAAAGGGAAGAGGTTTATGCCTCTTTGCCCATGTTGGCTGTTCATCATGGATCCTCAAGATAAGCACAGGGATTTTGAAGAACAGTCAGAAGGCTGTGCTCTCTACTTTCACAGCTTCCAGCTGCAGCATATACAAGTTCCCTCCATATCTAAGAATCCTTTTTACAGAATTTTGATACAAAAATCTAGGAATTTCATCTTTCAAAAATCTTCATCTATCCTCTGTAGGAGTATGAGGTTTTGCATATGAACTTCTGTATGTCAGACTCTGTATAGCCTTGGCCATTCAGCACTACATATAAATCTTCCATCCACGTCCAGTGAGAGGCTTTACATTGCTCTTGGAATTAAAAATTTAAATCTTTGGAGGCAGAGACTGTAATTACCACCCTATTCCCATTTTCCTCCAAATATCAAGGATTTGGAGTTGCAGATGCAGGTCTTGGACCAAAATATAATGAAAGGATATGAGGCTACAAATTGCAAACTACCATGTGTGTTGGCTGGGACAAGGAACTGGAGGTGAGCATCTGCTTTCCACTATCTGTCAAACAGAATATCATGTTGTGGAAAAGAAGTCAGAAGTTTGTGGTTCGAATCAAATGGAAAAGTAGAAGTTTGTCTCTGTAATACAGCAACTGGGAAGCCCTCTAAAGAAAGAGAGGCCTGAGCTCAAGTCCCCAGCCCAAACACTGTTTGTCTTTTATTCAATAACTGTTTAATGTAAAATCCATATGCAGTCCTTGGTGCAGGAATTCTCTAGAGAAAAAGAGTGACTCTCTCAAGTGAAGTAACTGTACTTGGCAAACAGTGCCTGGCAGTGTGCCACCAACTGCAATGAAGCAGATGAATATGCTTTTGGTGCATCATATATTTAACTTCTTAGGGTCCTTGTCCTCAGAAACACTTTGATCAAGCTCTGATTTTTCTCTGTGATGCTGAAATGACCAAGGAGCCTTGCCATATATCTTTTCTCCACAAATGTAGAGGAAACTGAAAAAATAATGACAAGAAATATAATATATTTGGCCAGAATTCTTTTGCTAGCAGGAAGAACTGTTCTAGCCAGGATATCAAAGCATGGTAACACCAAGTGTTCACAAGATTTATCTTGTAGTCTCACTGTGCACAGCATACATCCTTTGGGACAAAATCCCCTGGAAAGTTTTCAAGTGTTCTAGTAAAGGAGATGATCCTGGTGTTACCAACTCATTTAGAAAGATGAAAGATTCCTGAGCACTAGGAAGAAAAGAAAAAGAAAAACAAAAAGTGAAAAGAGAAGAGAAAGAGAAAAGAAAAGAAGAGAAGAGAAGAGAAGAGAAGAGAAGAGAAGAGAAGAGAAGAGAAGAGAAGAGAAGAGAAGAGAAAAGAAAAGAAAAGAAAAGAAAAGAAAAGAAAAGAAAAGAAAAGAAAAGAAAAGAAAAGAAAAGAAAAGAAAAGAAAAGAAAAGAAAAGAAAAGAGGCAAGAAAGAGAAGGAAACCATTACAGTGGAATCTCCACTGCCTCCTGTTTGCTAAGTCCCTGATCACTCACAGTGCATGCTGTCTGTGAAGCTGTTAGGTAGCACAAGCTCTCATATGTAGACATGAAAGTAGGTTTCTCAGGATGATGATGAAAATTAATTTTGGTCATAATTAGAAAAACAGAAATACTGATTTATCTAAGAATTCCCACCCTTGGGATACTCCAGTGCTGATGGAGACCAGCACTCAGAACAATGGGCCCCTAACGCAGTTCTGGAATTCTTTTCAGATGGCATCAGAGAGGAACCTCTGAGCAAGGCAGGACTGCATCTCTTCTTTGGCAGAGGACACATAGATATGACCAATAACGTTTTCAATATCAGAAACAGCTTAGGTGATAACAGGAACAGGCTACCAGCTCTACCTGACACACTTACTCAACCTGTCAGAGCTCTAGAACTAAGCTAAGACCAAAGCATAAAATGGAGTCTACCTAACCACCTAAAGGTAAAATAAATATCCCCAGTGGAGATATACCTCATGTATTTTCCCTCAGAATACCCTTAGCCTTGAAGCTATGACTGCATATGATTCAGTAGCCTGCTTTCAGGCAAGTTTTATAGCCTGTGATGCCAACAGGGACAGTAGGAAAGTCCTGTGACATGCACTGTGTCTACTCATGTTCAGGCATGGCAGAATGTGTGCCAGCACGTCCACTGCTGCTGAGTTATTCAGCAACTAGATTGTTCACTGCATGTTTATGCTCCTTGTTCTAGTATTACTCTGGTTATGGCTGAGATTTCTGATGCCAAAGTGACATACAGGATCTAGAAGGGTACCAAGCTTGAGCTGGATACCTCTGCACACAGAGCCAGCCAGTGGGGAGGCAGTTCTCACATAGACTGCATAAAGCAGGATCCCTGAGGACTGAAAGGGAAAATAAACAGCACAAAGCACTGTGCAGGGAAAAGGGATTATAAATCAAGCTGGAGACAATAAAAGAAAGTGTATGACACATTGTGTCCTACCAACAGCACATATGGCAGCAATGCAAAAGGTTAAGTGTCCTTTCCTGATGGTAGAAGAGGAGAGAAGGTGCAGTTGAGGGTTTCTCAGTACTGCACCATATTTGATCCTGCATTCAAATTCCCCCAGTGAGATCCAAACTGACATATTCTAGAAAGGTATCAGGATCATAGCCATGCTAATTGGACCCTTTGCTTATAAACATAGAGGATGACAATGTGCAAGTGGCTTGAGTTATTAAATTAAATGCTGCAGGAAGAATACAGTGTGAAAAGCATTAACATCAGAGAGAAGCACTATTAAATCCATATTTTTATTGCCAATCTTTTGTAATGACTAAATGAATATAGTTCAGCATCTTATCTATCCTTGGTTACAAATATCGCAAAGAATTTTTTGGAACTTTTCCCCCCATTTATCCATTATCTGTATTCCATAAACATCACAGGAATTGTCAGCAATTAACATAAATAAATCATCACCTTTTCAGAGAAAGCTTCAGTACAAGAATTTCAGATGGTAGCAAAAAATATTACTAAATAGCTCATGAAGAGCCTGTTCCATCCCCCACTGAAGTCAATGGGAATCTTTTCACTGACTTCAATGGACACTGGATCAGACCCAAATTGAAAAGATCAATAGCGCACACATTAGGATAAAAGAGCAGCTATGCCCTCCTCCAGAAAAAAGGACATGAGTTCAATTCAAACAACAGATTACAGAAAGGAACCAGTTGGGGAGGACTTTTTTCTCCTCCTTTGAAAAAATCTGCAAGAGCACAGCAATTCAAGATCCTGAGAGCTGAATCTCGCAGAGTTGTAAGTAACTCTCATCTTCCACTGTCCTCTGAATAGGTGGGGGTGACTGACACTTTGAGAGATTGGGAGCACTGTTTAATAAACCAGCTCCCTTCTCCTCATTCCAGTCTTTGGTTGAGAGTACAGAATGAAGATTCAATAAAGCAATTTTACTCCTTCCACTGAACTGTCAAAACTTCAGGGAAACACATGTGATATTTTCAAATGCAAAAACTAGAAGCTGGAGTATCAATTTGAGAAGCTTAAGTGACAGGTCCAATTCTCAAGCATGTTACAAGGTTGGTAGAACTAGGGGCAGTCAAGACACTGTGACACACAAATGTCATGTTTCATATTCAGAGTTTTACTAGAGGGTTGCCTTAAGCCATTGTGTTTTCATCCTGTTTGTTCCATCAACATAACTGTTGATTTTACCCAATATAACTGAATGGAAAAAGACCATACCACTGGACCAACATGCACAGTTCGCAAATTCTCTCAGTGCTGCTCCCTATGCATCTCACAGAGCATCTCAGTGAAGCTCAGGAAAATCCAGACAAGCTGCAGCAGCTGGCCCAGCCATCTGAAGAAAAGGGTTTGGAGGGCTTCACAACTTATTTACATCATGGACATCTTAGGTAACTCTTCCCTGCCTGAGACTCAGACTGGAAAAAATCTCATCAAGACAGAAGATACATTCTGCCCTTCTCCAGAGAGGACACAGTTGATAGAAACAGCAGAATACAATTGGAAAAAGGAAATTTTTTAAACCTTTTCCCTTTTATTAACAACTTAGTGACAGACATGTTTGCAGTCTTATTAGTTAACACCTTAGAGTGTCTCCTAATTTCAGTGGGACTCCTGCAAAAGGAGACAACCAGAACAACTATGTAAGACCCTGTGGCATCAGAGGACTGCGATGAGAAAGAGAGGAGCAACCAGCCCTTCTTGATAACACTTTCTTTAAAAAACCTTTGAGCATGGCACCCAAAGGTGCCTGTGGAAGAGAAAGACAAAAGTCCAGGGAGTTTGATTAAAATGCTAAAATCAAACCTTATTTTTGTCAAATATATATTGTGTTTCAGAAAAGAAAGGCTTCTTTCTGTCAAATGTTTGTCACAGATTATCTAAAATAATCTCATCCAATGAGGTTTTTTTGAATGGTGTGTCCTTAGTGTGAGGTCACATATGCACCCTAGGACCCTGCATTGAAAAAATAGTATTTTTTTGCTTAACAAAAAATCCTCAACTCCAGGCACATCATTCAGGCCCCTTTTTCAACTCTAAGGGTGTATTTAGGTCATTTATATTTAGAAACAGAGGACAGTTGGCTTTTTGTCAACTTTGTACTCCAGAAGGGTGTGTAGTTTCAGTTTTTGTTCACTTCATTAGCTTTCAAACAGCCTGGTCTCTACCCATTCACTATCACAAGTTTCCTTGAAAGAGAGGCAAAGATATTTTTAGGAACTTAAACAATTTCCTTCAAGATTAATTTTTATTTCCCCATCCTCTGCTATCGTATGTGCATTCCTACCTTCACACATGCACCTCAGCATCTGTATTTTCACTCTCATTTAGCAACACAGCTCTCAGCAAGAACTGCTAGTTCAGGAGCAGTGGTCCAGGATTCTTCCTATTTACTGCTCCCCTCACCTGCTTTTCTTCAGTTTCTTAACCCAACTGTTCAAGCATTGTTTAGTGCCTTCTGCTTGCAGCTTCAAAGCAGAGAAAACACTTGGTAGAAGGGGGCAGCAACTAACTAACCAGAAAGGAGAGACAGCTGTATCAGAACAAGGTAAAAAACCCACAGGGATGAATAAATGGGATCTGAGACAGTGAAGGGGAGAGTCAGGGGACTCAGGCAGAGTGAGTGCTTTCTGGGAGAGGAAAGGAAGAGACAAGTTAAGCCACTAATTTTTCAACACAGAAAGAGAAAAAGAAGGAAGTATGAAGAAAAGGAGAGAAAAATGTTTAAGTTATTTCAAGTCAAGAGAGAATATCCCTACTGCCAGAAATCATGAGCACTGTAGAAAAATACATTCTGGAAGTTTGTAGGAGTGATTAGAAAATGATTGAATTGATTGTATCTCAAGTCAGAAATACATTTTACAGGCAAGAAAAGGCAAAGCAGTATATTAATAAAAATAAATACTTTTTGCTGCAGCAGATTTTCATCTTCCACAATTTGAAGTGAGGATTAAAATCATTTGACAGATCCACATTACTTCCTCAACCTTTTTCTGCTCCTGCCCACTTATTCCTCTTCTGCCCGTCATCTTTTCATCCTCAAGAGTGGTACTGCTATCTGACTTTTATGTCTCATTCTGACAGGGCTTAGCCTATGGACCTATTGGAACCAAAACTCAAGAAAGCTCTCCAAACATGAGCACACACAGACACTTTCTAAAAGCATTCCCAAATGGAAAGGAAATTTTCTTATTTACAAAGTCATAATAAAGAAAGGTTTTTAACAAAACTCCACTACACAATAAGTGCATTTTACGCTGTACAGGCTAAAAATAAATCACTAATTAAAAATGTAAGTTTGCCTTTCTCTTGATACTGAGCCTGTTTGGACTTACAGTGTGTACCATAACAAAAATCTACTATATTTAAATTTAACACATTTCACATGGTTTTCTCAGTAAGGGGGCTCTCTACAACAATTTCAAAGAGAAATCTAGGTCGTAGATAGGTCCATTCACCCTGCTCTACTTAATTCAGGAGTATCTGATCAGCACTCAGTTCTGCTCCTTCACTGAAGCCGAGATCTTATTTTCCCCTCTAACAATTTGCTTAATTCCTCTCAACTTTCAGTTACTGATTACTGTACAGTCATTTGTAGCTAACAGATTAGAGTAACACAACATCCAGCTCAGATCTGCAACAGGCCATTGTGCAAATTCATTCATTATGTGACATTATGCCACTTAAGCCCCACTTACAAATGCCCTCTGAATTTACAAGTGACCTAGCAAAATACACGTAGAAGCAAAGCATGGAAAGCTGTACTATATGAATCTAGAAAACAAACACAGCAGTCATATATCCTTTGATATTAAGGAAATTTATAATGCTCCATTTACAGCATAATCCTATCCCAAAATCTGTTTATAAAGGTCTCAACCAAGCATTCAAGTGCAGGAATAAAATAACTGAAAAAAGAGGGGTATCAGAAGCAGAGGATGGGAATCAGAAATAGAGCAGTGCCACAAAGTGATAAGTATTGTTTACCTGTCAGTTGACATTGATTAATCTTGTGTTCTGTGATATCGCTCAGTGACTCAAACACCTGGAGGCAGCTGTCACAGCTGTGCACAGCTTCTTCTTCTAACTCCTCCCCTTCATCCGGCCTTTTCTTACAGTCTAGCACATCTCCATCTTCTGCCTTGTCTTCTAGTTTACAGTTAGGGTCTGAAAGAAAATCAAGACTGTGATGTCAGGCGTGTAAGAAGAGAACACTCAAGAAGAAAAAAAAAATCAAAATAGGTTGTTGTGCTAATGATGAGAAGAAAGCTATTTGGCATGAGCCTGCAGCACACTGTAGAATTTATTGCTAAATAAGCAACAGAGGCTTTTTTCCTTTCTTTTTTTTTAATCTCAATGAAAAGCAAATTTCCCTTCTACTCCCACAAATGCAGCTCCGTTTCTCACTCAGGCTATTCTTCCATGCTTCAGTGTTAGAATAGTCAATTTTATCACAGCTATTGAAGCTGTTTTGATCATCATAAGAAAGGATAAACCACCTATGCAATTAGGTTTTCAATGAAAAGAAAAATCAGATCAATGAGTGTGCAGGAACTTCTTTTCACTGTTAACTACAGCGTTTCACAGGAAATTACCAGAATTAAGAGACTAACAAATTTGATTTACATAAACATGAAATTAATCTTGATTTTACAACCCACTCCAATACTCCATCACCATACTATTTGACACAAACAAAGCCCTGGAAAGCTTACCCTGGGTCAAAATGCTACTCATGCTCTGAACTTGTGTATGAATTAAAGACAGTGCTCGTCAAGTTCTTGTGTTTGCCAGATTATGGAAAAATGGAAACTAACTACTCTAGTATAAAAGCTACAGAGTGCACAGAGAAAGCTTTATCTGTTTGACATATTAACAGGCATTTGGGGGATAGCAGGATAGCTCCAGCCTCAGATCAGCCCAACTGAAGCTTTTAAATAGAAGAAACGTGCAGCCTCACCACCGACCCATGTGTGCAGAGACACCTCACAGCTCACTGCACTGCCTCAGCTCTGCAGATGACCAGCTCAGTGAGATTATGTGTAGCCTAGAACTTTTCTTCCTCCTCTGAGGAGGAACACAGTAGCTTTAACTACTCCTGACTTTTTGCCCATTTTACTAAAAGCTTCCTTCAAAGACAGAAATAAACCAATCTGTCTTTCCTAATAAAGCAAGCTGGCACTTAACTTTGTTTTTCCTTGGGAACCACAGTACAACAAGTGAAATGCAGAAGAGAAACGGTTGTGCACATTCCAGCAAAAGGAATGCAAGTGTTTCACCACTTTTCCCTTTTCTGCTTTGGCTGCCTCATCTTTCCTTTTAGATATTTGAGAGAGCTGAGACTGAAACAAGTCATTTTAGAAAACAAGGATGAACTCCTATAATAATAGGATATTGTGCAAGTACATTTTAAGATGCTACACTCTTTAGCCAAGCAAGTGAGTAACCAGGAGTAGGCTCCCTGGCCAGGGGAACAGAGAGGTGGTATCTGTGAACACACTTTATTTGGAATTGATTAGGATCATTCACAACTCCTTGGAAGAAGAGAAACTAGAGCATGCCAACGCAACATTCATATTGGGGTAGAGTGGTGTGTGAAGAGAAGAAGGAAGGCAATTCCACTTTAAATCACTCACATCCACTCTCAGAACCCTACAGTCATATGGGCACAGCCATTCCTGTGTTTCTTGCTGCCCA
Organism: Agelaius phoeniceus; assembly: GCF_051311805.1. Taxonomy (NCBI): domain Eukaryota; kingdom Metazoa; phylum Chordata; class Aves; order Passeriformes; family Icteridae; genus Agelaius; species Agelaius phoeniceus. Next base: position 107,979,318 of record NC_135265.1, read on the forward strand.
CAACCAAGGTCAGAGCTCTCATAATCTCTCTGTCTCCTCTGGTCCATACTGCTGCACCCTGCCCTTCAACTGTGCAAACACAGATGGACCCGCAAGCAGAAACTGGAAATGACCCATGTCAGGAAGTCTTTCTCATGCCATGTGGCTTGTGATCAAAACCAAGGAATTTCTTTGACAGGGGTAAAGGGCAGTGTTTATTTTTAAGGGAATTATATTACAGAGAGAAACCAGATTATTTTTTTTAAATAAAAAACACGTTCTGAAAGCAAAAATACATTTGCTGTACAAACGCCCTGTCTATACACTGAGTCCTTACATGACAAATTACATCCACAAGGTTCTTTCAAGAGTGGAAATTTCCACTTGGGCAGCTACTTCCAAATAGAAAAGTAGCCTGCACATGTCCAAACCAAAAAAGGTATGCTAATTATAAAAAGACTTTATGGTATTTTAGACATTATTGAATATTTTAAATCTAATAACTTCCATTGCTTCCTCATTTTCCAAAATAGTTTGAAAGATTAATAAATGTAGCTAAGAGATCCCCAAGTTCTAAACAGCTCAGAAAATGAAATAATTGTCTTAACTGTTGCAAACTGACCCCAACATCATTAAACACTTGTTGGAAGGCAGCAGGCGCACACTGCATACTATTAGTTGTTCAGCTCAAGCTCCCAGTTTCATCTCATAAAATTGACAGCACTCAGGGAAATGTGGGCACTAGGTCTGAATTTTAACATGAGTATTTAAATGCTGCACATAAAGTTTACAGACCTGTTTGTTTTAAAATAAGGGTAGTGTCTGACTCTGCTCTAAGTATGGTGCTGAAGGAAAGAAAAGGGAGGGGAGGGAATACTTGAGACTCACTATTCAGAAACACTTGCATTTTACAGGAATTCAGCAACACACACACAAACGTAGGCACACATGCACCCCTTAGTGCACAAAAGCCTAAAGGATCACTCAATTTAAAGCTTCATACTTAGCGACCAGTTATTAAAATTAGAATCATTTTAAGACTAATAATGTTTTGCTTCTCCTTCTGCATTTGCAGATATAAACTCTACAGGGACAGAAGTCAGTCAAGCTTATTCCCTTCTGCTGCAACTTTAGAATACATGCTCTAGCCAACTGGCACATTTGTTTTTAGGTCAACACTTAAGTGGGACCCTCTGGGACCTAGGTTCGAGTTTAGCCTATGACAGCTTTGTGAAATGAGTTCTGGCAGTCTCAGCCCCTCTCAATGAATGTATTTCCACTGTGATCTGCTTCTGTGAAGAGATGTCACCATCAAAATAAAAAGATGTTTAAAGAGAGCAAATACCATTTGGAGGTTTTGTGAATAGATAGCTGCTCTGTTTCAACAACAAATATCTTCCATCAAGAGCTGGTCTAACCTTAAATACTTACTTAAATTGAGGATAAGCTGCCTTATTTGAGCAGCTCTTTTGGAAGACTAGAATAAAATATTTTATAAATACAATATGCATTCATCTGTACTTTCTCCTTAACCTCTTGTTCAAAGCTCAGGCTCATATATAGGCTTCAAGGCAAATGTCATTCATCTCCCACATTTCTTTCTCCACACTATCTGCAACAATCACAGCCACAATTCCCTCAATAAGATGGTGTTCATAGTAAAATTACTTTTCTCAACATCTGTGAACACCACTGTGATTTCCAGAGGCTTCTCTGCCCTATTTTGGAGGCTGCTTGTGCACCAACTGAAATTTTTCAATACCCATCAGCAAAACAATACACGCACATCCTCTCCACCTTCAGATACCATTGGAAATTATCTAGTGTAGAAATGAATGAAAGTTGCTTTTTTTGGAAGAGAAATAAATTCTGCCTATTAAGGCACTTTAAAAAAATAAGAGAAAGAACAGTTGTCTTCTCTTCCTAATTATGTTAACATTATTTATAAATGGAAATTAAAAGAAGCATGATTTTCTCATTACTATGTTCCCTGGCAGGTGGTTCCCTCCTTCCCTTCTTCCTCCTTCTCATAAGGGATGTTATTGCTGTAACTTGGTCTAATAAAACTGCAACTTCGGGGAAAATGAAAAATTGCATTGGTTTAAAAGTGTTGGAGGCAATAAAGCCATGGACTTCAATTAATTTCAAGTATGGGAGCGGTTTAAGGCCAACCAGCAGAAATTCTATTCTGCCCATGTAAAAATGAGGTTTCACCACATTTACTTTTTATAACCCATATAAAAGTCAAGTAAAAGTAATGAATATCTAAAAGTCATCTCAGTGGACTGGCAAAGACTGTCAGACTGTCTGTATTCTTGAAACTCATCTTACATATTTCTGCCTATGCTGCAAGGATCCATAGATAATCCCAACTAAAACATCAAACTACCAAGAAAACAGCCTCCTTTCCAATCCATTTCACTGCCTTGCAGTAGACCTCCTTCCAAGCCACTTCTGCATGGAAAAGTGCTGGCAGAAGAAAGGAAAACTTAGATCATGTGGTTATAATTATTACCAGGCAAGGAATATTTCTTCAGCTCAGTGGTAAAGTAAAACTCTGTCGCTCTCTGCTCCCAATAGTGTCCATCGCAAAACAACTGCCTCATTAAATCTCTGCAGTAAGATTAATATGCCGTAGCTGCACTACATTATAACTTGGTACTCTATAAAAAGCACATTTAATGGTTAGAGCCAGAGCTTAGATACAAAGTATTACTATAAAAACTTCTGGCAGTGTGTACACAGTGCAGGCCTTCTGTACTGCTTGCTCTATCAGGTTTTTTGTTTTTTAATATTGGCACTGCATTCCTGCTATGGAGAAAAACAGAATGCTAAATCCTGCCTAGAAATAAACAGAGAACAACACAGGACATGATGGTAAATAAAGAACTAGCAATGCAACTTAACCACTGAGAATTATTTTAAGACCAAAAAAAAGAAAAAAAAGCACAAGAGCCACCATTCCTTAACATCGATCTCTGGTTTTGCAGTTGCTTATTTTTCAACTTCTTGTGTCCAAAGCAGGGCAAGTTGGCTTTTTTCAAGAATTTGCAGATAGTTAAATGGAGACACATATACGCTGAAAAGAGTTGGAGAAATTTCCTATTAAAAAGGCAAAGAACTCCCTTGCTTTTATTTACTCTCTTCAAACAACCTGCTTTATGCACAAAGCCATTAGAACCTATAAAAGGCACCAAACCCACAGGAAACACACAGAAATATAAAGCTGAAGAAAAAATTAACTGCATTCTTCACCTTCATGAGAGGAATAACTCCAACTGTTCTCAAACAGATTATATACAAGTATTCAGACATGACTAGCCTTCTAGGAATATTCTTAAGGAGCCAGCCCTTACTCCAAAAGGTGACCTCAGCTGAATGAATAAGACTATGCAGATGAGTCAGTCCTTCTCTTCAGATAAAATTCTGTGAAACCAGTACCAAAGACAGAAACAAATTATTTCTTGCATTCTCCAACCATGTTAGAGAACAAAGAAGCCCTTGTCATTTTGGGGAATTAAAAATTATTGCTTCATTATTATTAACAATATTTTTCCCAGTGATCCTGACTCAAACAACAGTTTTGTCCACCTAATCTTACTTAATAAAATTAAAGAGCCCCTAATTAATCTCTGTCAAGAAATTATACAAACATTCTTTAAAGAAATCACCCCTATCCACATATTTTAGAAATACAGAAATAGCTTAAATGAAACTAATAATAAAGTTATCTGAAATGGCATGGGGGGCAGTGGTTACATGGGGAATGTAGAGAAGGATTAAATTTAACAAAAAAGGAAATAAGAAAAAATGAAAAGCATGCTGTACTTTAGAAACATCTCACTTTCAGTCAGCTGACCTACAAAAGGCAGAATTTCTAATTGTCAGAAATTGAAAGGTAAGGGGAGAGAAACATTATTTTCTATTGCAAGCCCCAAAAATGCATTCTAAGCTGAAACAGAGACAGAAGAGTGCAGGCTCTGCAAACACACCCCGGTACCAAAATCCCTCACACTGTTGTCAAATGGAAAGCAAGCACTAATGAAGGAATTCAGCATTACCAGTCTGTGCGGCTGTGTGTCCCACACCTGCCTGATGGTCCTCTGTTTCATTTTCTTCTACTGTCAGACAAAGGTAAACAAAACAAAAACAAAACAAACAAAAAAGATGTTAGGTAGGTAGCTGAAGTGTTTGAAGCATCTTTACACCAGCCTCAGTTCTGAAAGCCAGCAATGCTTGCACAACACGGGCAAGAAAAGCTGCACTGCAAAGTGCGAAAGTGGAGACCAGACCAAGACAGAATACATTGCTGTATGGAAGCTACAAATCTGAAAGCAGTGTGACCAAATCTTTTTCATGGCTTAAAAAAACAAATCCAATTTCCTCTGGGATATTTGTCTTCAATGCACTTTACTGTATTTGATTACGGATCTAAATAAGAGAACAATTATGGGCTTTAGGATTCTGCTTGCTCCACACAGATAAGAGAAAGCCTTCTCCTGGCAGATGGGAGAGGTGTGTGTGCTAGTTCACACATAAGCTTTAAAAAATAGTAATAATCCTATATTCAGTAGCAAACATCTCAGCAGTGCAGACAGCCTTGCAAAGGAGAACTAACCCCATGCTGTTTTACTGTATATACCATGCCAGCATCTTTCCCTTGGCTCACAGCTTTCCAGAGCAGTAGAACTAAAAACAATACAATTCTTGTCAGATTCACTATTCAAAACTTGTTGGGTGAGTGAACCTAACAAGAGCCATTCTGCTGCTACTTTGAAAAATTAGAGAGCGCTGTTCTCTTACGTTCTGATACGATGCCTAAGTAAGATTGACTCTCCCAAAGCAAAAGCAAGGGAAGAGCTAAAATGCAGAACCATTTCCTTTTTATTCTCCCAAAGACCGAGTTCTTTGAGTCAGAGAACAGCAAAGAGAAAAGAATTCATTCTGCCTCCACAGGGGAAAAAGCTGAAAGGGGAAAGACTGCACTTCTGCAGCATTTCCACTCCCAAGAATTCAGATCTCAAAAAATAATCATGCAACTGAATTAAAAGTCCAAAGAGTTGAGGCATTTTTCCTGGTTCTTGGGACAAGAGAGTGCAACACTTAGGGGTCACATATAAATCTAGACATATATGCAAAAGAAGAGATACATATACACACTCCACAGGTACCTCTTTTCCTCCTCCGCCAACCCCAAGGCTTCATACAACTGGTTGTTTCTAGAATCTGAGTTTCTAGAAAAAAAACACCAGTTTTCATAAGGACACTCTCAGAACACCAGAAACTTGTAATACAGTGCATATATCAGAAAGAGTCAAGTACAATCTCTGAAGGACTCTAAACAATCTATATCTCTATCCCAGAGCTGTGGCTAGCAAGCAAACTCTTCTCAGCTACAGAGATCTGACAAAAGTTTCCCCATCCCTGCAGTCAGTCCAGTATTTCACAAAATATGACTTTATGAGCTAATTTATGAGCTCAACTTGTGTTTTGCAGCCACGATGTTAGCAGTACCTCAGCTGTGATAACACTGTAGGATTTTCTTTGTTACACTGAAGCAGTCATCCCAGCATCCTCACAGCTGAAGGAAACAGGTCAGACAAAGAAAGCAGTGGGAAAAGCTCACGAAAAGCTGAGGTTTGGGGAACGTGTGGTCCAACACAAACTAAGCTAAATAGAAAGATTTTTCTCTAAGGTAGCACAGATCAGTAAATTTCATTAATAAAGCAAGAAAAATAATGAATAAAACTAGTATACAATTAAAAAAAAAAAAACATACCATCTATTGTGACCCCCTCAAAATTCCCAGGCAAACCTCTGCAGCAGCCTGATCTGACCCTATTTATGTCCATCGTTTGCTGCTGATATATTTCCAAAAAATGTACTTAACAAAAAGGTCTAAAACTGAAAATGAGTCCACTCTTCCATCCCTCAGGAGGAAACTCACTTTGATTATCACTACCTACTGATCAGCCTTATTAAAGGTTGTAGATGTATCTGCTGTTCTCAACCATGGTAAATGTCCCTTCTCAGTTCAAAAATGCAGTTTAAGAACTCTACCATTTCTTAACTTTCAAGATGGAATTGAGGTCTTCAAACATGAACTTTTTAATAACTGATTCCCAAGTGGCTACCTGCTGAGAAGTAAATAAGATCTCCACTATAAAGTATAAACCAAAATGAAAGAGTTAATTTTTTTTCTGCTCTTCTGTCCTCAATGTCTACTGCCACCAGCTGCAGTACCAGAATCTCTCACTGCTCCTGAGATCGGATTGCACAGTGAAATGTACTCAGCTTCATATTGCTGACTAGAATCCACCAAACATTTTTAGCTCCTAAAATGGAAAATATAAACATGGATGCTGCCTAACTAATTGTTTCCAGGTATGCAATTTTGTACCATGAAAACATGGTAGCGTATGCCTTGTGAAAACAAACATTTTACAACTTCCCTGCTATTTTGGGATCTGAAAATTCTGTGAGAGCTGAGGTTTGCTTTCAACAAAGGCTGACCACTATGTCTTTATTGCGCTTAAAAAAAGAAAACAAGTATAAGAGCAGGTAGCATTGTGGTTAGATTTTTCTAAACCCTTGCTCATCCCTTTAAAGATTCTCAATCACAACAGAGACAAGTAGATCACAACAGGCCGTGGCACAGACTTTTCAATAATAGTCAATTAGACTGACATATTTGTCAGGAAAAATAAAACCATATTTAGAGGGGAAAATGGTAAAAAGAAAAAGAAAACTATTCTACAAAACCCACTGAATTAGCGAGTCACATACAAAATGTATCTCATTTTCCTTTGCATTAAGTCAGCTCCTTCCTCCAACTTGCAAGGGTATGCCTTACATTAAGTAGGCTACAGCTGGTAGCATCAGATAAGCTCTCTATTAGCACTTAGCACCTTTTCACAAACAGATTCTGAAAACTTCAGTGCTGTTTCAGCTCTCAGGTCACTGTTAAACTCAGCTAAGAAAGTCAGAATGACAAGCAACCAATGTTAATCTCCCTCAAATATTAACTACACCGTTTTCTTTCAGAAGAGGAAGACACCTTTAAACAGAATGTATACAAAGGGATGATTTAAATTTTGCTAACCAAAACCCTTTTTCTAGCACGAGCATGGCATGTAACTAAAAAAAAAGAAAAAGGATTGTATGCAAATAAAAGAGTAGCGTATATGCAATAATATTAATTCAAATATCAAAATTATTGATACTCTAAGACTATAATTGCACACAGAGATGTCACCTTCATTATAGCCTATACCACATCCTAGCATAAGGTAAGATGAATCCTCTGTAATGAAGCCAGAATACCAGTGGAGGCCCCAGGAAAGCAGAATATTACATTATCAATCCAGTATGAATAAGTGACCTTATGGCTGAACAGAACTTCTAGATACATGTTGTTACAAAAGCAACAATATTCCTTGTCCCTACAACTACATGTTTATGACCACAGGTCACCTGTTTTGTTAGCTGTAGTAATATTTCTCAATTGACTCATCTGTTCCTTAAAACAACAAATGATCAATTTCCTACTACCTATTTTCTCAGGACAACTTCTGAGAAACAAAAACAGGAACCCCAAGTAATAAAATTTCAAAAAAGAGAGTAGATCACTACAGCTGTGGCACCACGCTTCTTGAGAGCAATTTAAAAAATATATCAATGAGGGAAAAGAGAATTTCAACATGTCAGTTCTATCTCCCATTATAAAAGCTGTGGGTTGGACAGATAACAGTTTTTAAAATTTTACTTAAAAAAAAAAAATTGTATCTCTAAACTGAAGCTATATCCATGTGAAAGGTTAAGATGTTTCAGGTTTGGTGCAGCCAGTGTCCAAGGCAAACCCTGGTTTCAGTTTGGAGCACATCTCATGCTTAAGTTGCTGATTGTCAACGTTAGGACCAGCTATTCCTTTTTAAAGACATAATAAATAAACAAACAAACAAAAACCACCAAAAACCAAACAAAAATAATCCAAAAGAAAACAAAAAACCAATGCAACAAATCAAGTAGAACCATCAAGGATAGCCAACCTGGGTGAATTTTGATAGAGGTCCTAAATTTAGAATTAAGCTCCTGACTGCTCTACAGCAACACCTGCTGATCAATGAGGACTTCACCCCTTTTGCTTAGTCCGTTCATGAGACTCATGGTTAGACCATAAAGGAGGGAAATTGCTTTCTAAAGTTGCTACAAAATAGGTAGAGATTTTCTAGCTTGCAAAATTTCATTCATATTCTACTGACTAACCAGGATTCCCCTTCTCTGAAAAGTTAATCTGTAGATTTAGTACCCTAAGGAAGAGCACAAGTCATTTCTGGTTGATGCCTGGAAAAAACTTGTACAGAAAAGAAATGGATGAAATTAGAAATGTGGAGAATTACACTTTCACTGAAAGGGAAGCCTTTTGGAGAACTCTGGCTAAGATTTATGGTTTCTGACCTACTACAAACCATAATAAAATAAAAGCAAAAGATAATTGAAAAAACTCGGTCTTCTAGTCTAGGTAGATTAATAAATTTTGAAAAAGAAAAAAAAATAACTGCCCCAAATGCCTGAGCCTCTATTCAGCTTGGTAAACAAAGCAGGAGAAGTTACATATCCCAAAATAAACTATAAAAATAGATTGCTATTGATTTATCCCTTCATAAAACATATTCCTTGAGAGATGTGAAAATAAACCTAATGTAGCAACTAAGACTGTCAGGATAGGAAGTTTAGAATACATATTTTTACCTCGCACTTTACATTTTGTACAATTCAATACTTGATCTATAAACTTCCATTAGCATATGATTAGTAATTCAATTTAAAGCCATCTTTGCACAAAAGCCTTTTTCTTAGGACGGCAACTTTGCCAAGTGCATCTTCAATCTACATGTTTGAATAATTTCTGCAGACAAGTAATAGAGACACTAGCTGTATTAGCATAATCAATACACAATTTACTGAGTTACTGAGACAGAACAGAAATAAAACGTGTGTGCCATTATTTCAGTATCTACAAATGACTGTAATTTCTGGAAGTATCACTCTGCTACTCCTCATGGCCACATAAAAACCAAGAGGACATTCATACTGCCACCATCTACAGGTAGATATTAAGTATGAGCAGACAGATTAATCATATAGCAGAAGGCAAATTTAAGAGCCAGTTGCAGGGGACGTTGAGTATCCTCTGGCTCTATTAAAGTCAATGGATTCTAAAGATGTTTCACACTTTGCAATAACATGCTGTGGAAATACGTCTCCACAAGGGTTCAGTCAGGATACAAAATTGAAATTAAAGAAGTTACAGAGAAGTATTAAATTCAGGATCACGTGTCAATGAATCACCTGCTTGGGCTACACCTTCCCTGGCTTTCTTCTCTCCCTAGGTACCACTGGTGTCTAAGGCTCACCTCTCACACCCTTCTGGCTGACAAATGCCAGCAGAGGATTTCACACCTGGCTGTGGCACACGAGAGCAGCAATTCAGGGGTGACTTCTGGACTTCAGCAAACATTTCAGAATGCTTCATAATGGCCTTTAAGATAACTGACATTCATAAAATTCAGAACTACTAAGAAAGTAGTGTTTTCTGACCAGCTCCACCTAGCATCAACTCATGTCTATCAGCTACTAGCTAGATTACCAGTTTGACTGTCAAATGTAAATCCTCCCAATTACTTTAGTGTGGGACAATTGGAAAAAGAAATGCATTGGCATATTAACATTTCAAATATCTACATTCCAGAACTCCAGTGAAAATCAGTTCTGTGTGTAGCCACAGCTTTACAAAAGTCCAATTAATCATATGCATGAATATGTATATGGCTGATTTGTTTTCCTTTGTGCTGTGACATATCCCTTTTCCTATTTCTATTCCCCCCCAGCATGGTAACAATATTCTCTTGACATTGGAAATTATTTTCCTTAAAAGATTCCTGTTATATAAAGCATTCTTTCCTCTAGCATTTGCTTTTTCCAGAAGACAAAGTCCCTCATAGCACTCATATTCTTCACTCCTCTCTTTAGTCTGTCCCAAACACTGAGCTTGTTTTTTTTCCCCTAATGTTCTTCTTGTAGAATGACTGAATTAGGAGTTCCCAATTAAACTGCAGTGGTTGGAAAATATTATTCTTATGCTAAAATAAAGTATTTTCCTAGGCAGCACATAAACATAAAAGTAATAAATATACTTAAGTGGAAAGAAATTATGCTTAAGAAATCCTTTGGATATTCTTCCAGCCCTTGATCTCAAGGATGACAGTATCCAAATGTGACAGCCTAAAGACATCCAGTTTTACATAACAGTGTATGCAGAAAAGAGAGAAGATGCTCTTTCCAGCAGCAGAGGTATAATTCTAAACCCCAAAGCTGGGAATGGGGAGGGAAGATATCCTTTTTGGGATAGCTGAGGTAATAAATTAATTAATCCTGTATTAAATTCTAACTTTTCCTCCATAACCATGCATCCTTTTAAAAGGTCAAACCACATATACATACATTTCTATTGTTAAGTAAACTAATAAGGTTATATTTTAAAAAGTACTTTTCTCCAAAGAATCTTAGGGCTTTTTATAAACCTCAAGTAAATTTCAGTCATCCCTAAGACTCTCTACCACGAAATGTAACAGATTATAATAGATCTCAGAGTCAAACTGAGGACCAAGGTGAGAATTCGCAAAGCGAGAGAGAGGGAGACAGTTCTTAGTGCCAGGGTCAGGACTTTCAGCTGCCTTGCCTGTCCCAGACTGGGTACTCCACCACCCTTCCTGACAATGTGCAGCCAGTCCATTTTGGGGGAAGACAGAAATTAGGAGGCTAAGATAAATTTTAACTCTATTTACCAAGTGCAGTACCTAACATGAACACATTCAGAGTTATTCCCCTCAGTATCCTGAAGCTCTGTATCACGTCAGCTTTCTTACTCAACATGAGAAATATGAATTCCTGGTGCTTCTACAGACTGTATTTTCAACTGTGCTTAGGAAACAGGAAATCCACTAAACACTGTCTACAAAAGTGTAAACTCAGCAAGAGAGAGGAATTGGAATTAAACTGATGTATGGATTATAGAACCTCAAAGTAACCAACACTACACAAGTCTGAAGACAGGTGATATAAAGAAAGGCTATGAAGACTTACAGTAAAGGTTACTATAGATGATCCTTCCCTCTGAAAGTTAAATCATTTATTTATGGGCCTAAAATGGGACACTTACATTGAGGACTTTGGGCTGTCAGACACTTCCAATACCAAACTGAAACACAGCTGCATGCTTTAGCTCTATTACCTAAAGACATACTGAGTCAATAAAAACCAGACCAAACCAAACACCTACCTCCTTTCAACTGAGATTATCTCTGATTTATCAGCAATCTCCTTCTATTCTATACTAGGGTTTTATAAGTTAACTTTTGATCCCTCAGACTCTCTGCTCTATTCTAGATGGCTTTCTATCATGTAGAACAGCAATCTGGTCTAGATCCACAGAGGAGGTTAAAAGCCAAAAACACTAGTGAGGGGATGCTGCATCTAAATTGTCAGCAGTTCTGTTCAGATGCCACTGTGGTTTTACCATCGAGGCTCTCTCAGTGCTGAAATCAAACTGAAGCCCCACCACACCTGGACAGTGGGTGATTGAGTATTCTCCTGCCTACCTTATGGGCTGCTTCTTGAGAGTTCATATACACTTTCCTGGTTGCTATAAAACACTGGCAGAAAATGTGTGGGTTGAAATGCACCTTCCTTTTCCCCTCTTGCCCAAATCCACTGGTTAGATCACTCACCCAGGATGTGGGGGGAACCAGCTGAACTTTCTCCTCTATCAGAAGGATTTGTACTCATGTTGTGAGCTTCCTAACCAAGAACACTTACCCTCAGACTTGAAGTGCACTCATTCATTGCTGTTGAAGCTACCATACTTCATCTACAATATTCACTGAACTAGAAACAAGAAGAATTAGCATGATATTTTATCCCTGTGGTTGGAGCACTGTCACAGGAAGTGGGATAAGTGGAATACAATTCTAGTTGCACCGAAATAATTCATCAGAAGTGGCAGGAAGTACGTGGCAGAGCAGGACCCAGGTCTCCCCTTTTTCTTCAAGGTACTTAAGCTATTAGAGCCCTGAGTCTCCTGCTCTTTCTCACCCTCTTGTCCAAAAAATAATTAGACTTTTGGAAAGGGGAACCGCATTGACAAAAATAACAGGGCAACTCACTCTCATAGCACAATATGTTGCTGTGTAATGACTGATGTGCTGCCTGTGAGATACAGATAAAACACCTTTAGACAAAGCACAAAATAGAACTTGTGCCTCTCACATCCCAGCAGAGCAAAGATTTTTCCCACTTCAGCAAAGGAGAGAGGAAGACCAGCAGCACACCACCTCAATTCTTTCCAGCCTAGGAGGAAAGGAATTTTATCTCTATCTCCAAAACCTGAGTCAGGTAAGTGACTGCTATGAGATGCCCTGTTGCACTAAGATACCCACATCTAGAAGAGGGGAGGAGCTAAGACACATTATTATTTCCAAGTTTTTCCTGCTGTCTCCTTTAAATAATTTCTACTCTACAACATTCATAAACCCCAAAGCACCTGTGAACTATATAAAGAATCCAAGAGTTTGGTGCAAGGTGACTATTCCACTAGGCAGCTACAAACTAAGCAGAGCAGCCTCTGAGCACTAAACATCTTGCAGCATGCAAGCTCTTTTTTTTTAATTTTTTTCCCTTAAAGATTTCTGACCTTTCTTCATTGATTTACATTTTCCTCTGACAAGCAAGTGTCCTACTCAAGAGATTCACCAGAAATTGCAAACCAAATCTCTTCCTGTGCTCCAGCTCCTTATAAGTCACGTAACACAATCCCTTCCCAGTCAGCGGTTGCACGCAGAGGCCAATGCAAACCCATTTCCTCCTCCCATCTTCAGAGTGAAAATGTTACATCAGGCATGGATCTTGACATCCTGTTGTCCTGGAACCAGTGAATCAGAAAGTTCCTTCCTCACAATTGTATTCTTCGGAGGTGGAAAATAATTAACTTCCCCACCCCCTCCTCCTCCCTACTGCCACTGTCAAAAGTTAGAAAGTCACTTGACTCTGTCTGGAAAAAAAGCCCCAGCCATCATAATTCAGTGCCAGAGAAAGTTTCTGTTGATCAAAGCATAGCCTGGTCTTCCCAAGGACACTGCCTCACTACATCACATCATCCAGTCCAGAAACAGAGCAGTTATTTCATTTTTGTTTTTAAAGCTTCTTTCACAAAAATGAGAATGAATCAATAATGGAAGTTGAACTTGATATGTTACCAAAAAAGTGAACAACAGAAAAGTGAAACTAGAAAATCAATTATCAAAGAACTCATTGTTTGAAATATATTTTTCCAGGAAAACACGTTAAAATATAAGGGTATAACAGGTCTCAGGGACTGTGCACAAAAGCCATCTATTTTATAGTCAACCAGGATATTTGGATATAGAAGTGCTCTAGCTTTTCCACATTTGTGTGGAACACTGAGCATCTCTGTAAGAAACTGGAGTGGTTTTGCATTCGTGTTAGGTAAGGACAAAATTCATGCTCCAGGTTATTGCCTCTGCATGGGAGAATAAGCTCTCCAAAACCCAGATTTGAGGCAGAAGGAAAACATTGAGAATGCTCACTATCAACATCCCATCCATTTTTCCTCAGGACAAAAAGGTGTTCTGCTTCAGCCAGCTGTCTAGCTAAGGACTAGCACTGCCAAATTTGCAAGAAGCCTAGCTAGGTACTGATATTGCATTTTACAAGAACTACAGTAAGCCCACATCACATTGAATAAAGAAGGGGGTGAATGTCACTAGACTGACATAGGTAGATAGATAGATAGATAGATAGATAGATAGATAGATAGATAGATAGATAACTTTAAGAAATCTTGAAGGACTACAATTCCTACTCTTACAAAGAAAAATTGCACCTAATTGCACCTACAGTTAAAAGTGAAAGTATGAGACAAATCACTCACTGAAACAACACCCTTCTCCCTTACTCCCATGACACAACAACAAAAAAAAAAAAAAAAAAAAAGGGAAGGGGATCACAATGAAAGCAAGCCCCCAAAATTTCATTGGGTTGTAATTTTGCAGAATTGGTAAGTAACAGCCCTATAACAACCCTTTTGAGTACCCATTCTATGGTTTCAACTGCACAAAGAACAGTTGCACTATGGCATTCACAGCATCACCCTAGCTAAAGGAAAATTTAAACCCCAAACGTGCACTGCCCAGAAGGACATGTATAACTTAGACTAAATCCTAAAAAGGAGGGGGGAAAAGTCTTCTACATCTTTTTTCTTAATAATTATGCAGTATAGAGGGGAAAAAATATATAGGAAACTAAAAGAACATGAAATGGGGGGCAAAAACCCCATGACCAGTTTTAACTAATATTCTAAATACGGAAGACAACTGTCCTGGTTCAAAAATTCATTGGAAGAGAGCAATTTTGTGCAGTCTTACCAGTGTGTGCACAGAAAAAATAAAGCAGCCTTTTTTGGAAAGTAGGAGGGCTGAATGAAAATGTTAATTATAACAGATTGTAATAAGGATACCCCCAAGATCAGCCCTATCTTTTTTGCTACAGCATAGTCCCTAGGCATATGGCTAACTACTCCTTGATCATTATCCTGGCTAAAACTAAAGCTACTGAAGTTTAGGAGACTCATATCTAACAGAATTTCTTTCATCTCTAATAATTGCTAAACTAGCATAATTACTCATACTTGAGGTGAAATAGAACCCAAATTGTCTAATTTTAAAACAAAAACAAACCTCTTTTGGTCTTTGCACATCCATCTTTTGTCAGAGACCTATGCCAAATGTTACATTACGATTTAAAAGTATTTAAAAGCCTCTCTTGTGCTGTCCAACTTTTACAAAGACAGCAACTGGGAAACTTTAATGCTTTGTAGTAACACTCTGCAAAATGTATTTGAAAACAGACATGTACATTTTCACAGCACCAAATAAAACAGGCCAAATTCTTTGTAGATCTGTGTGTTGTCCCTTCAGGGAAATATTTATATATATGTACATATATATGCCACAGTTCTGATTTAAGTGAAATAATGCATTTTCCCAACCCCCAACTGGGACTGATTCTGAGCTCAGGTAGCCCTGCAGAAACCAATGGAAACTGTAAAATACGGCTAGGAAAAGATTCTAGGAGGTTGTCTTAGGGTAGCAGAACTTATACCGTATTTTAATCAATCTATAAAAACCCTCCAAATATCATATTTTAATTCTTTTACACAGAAAAAAATAGTGAATCCATGTGGTCTACATAAAATGTTAACAGTTTTTCTGGATCTTTTCCTCATGCACAGTTATTCAAAAGGAAGATTTTTTTTTGAAAATGCACAAGTTTGAAAATATTGAATCATGTTTCAGAACAAAGAATTGAGAACTATTAAACCAGCTGTAAATTAGACAGAATGAATTATAGAGCGACATAAAGCCTTTCAAGAGATCTTAGATCATGGTGGATAATGTTATCCTACACATGTTAGATAAGTGACTCCATACTGACAGCTTCCCTTGTTGCACAAGTTAACAGCAACTCAGGAAAACAAAATCAAACCAATCCAAACACATCAGCAGCCTTACTAAACTTCTTCATACTATCTTTGTCACAAGATTTCACCTTTGTGAAAACTAGCAGTACAGCCAGAAGCTGTTTAGATGCTCACTTCTAATGGTGCCTAACCCCAAGCAGCAGACAATGATGGTCAATGTAACTCATGCTGGCCCCAGAAATGACTGGGCAGCATTACTGTAATCCTGCAGCTGATCAAGACTACCAATATGCATTGCCAAAGTCAATGAATATTACTAAAGGTTAGGGATGTTTTTGTTGTGAGGGATTTTTTTAATACATAAAGGCATGCTTTGGCAAGTCCAAAACAGAACACTATAAATAGCCTGCATTATAAAAAGATGCTAATCTTAAATCCTCTTTGTAATTTCTTTCTTTTTTTTTTTTCATGTACTCTTTTACGTTTGGTATCTTAATTTTTGCCCTTTTTTGGATGGCCAAATAGAAGCCAGCAATTTACTCATGCATCAAACAGATGTTTTTGCTTTTCAGGCCAAATGGAATCTCATGAATTTTTTGTTCCCTCCCTATAAAATGATGATGCCAAAATAACACAGTTCCTAAAAACAGCCCGTTCAGAAAAAAGTTCTTTGGGCCAATAATACTGAAACTTTAAGTCAAGTTCACAGAAATAATGCCAATACTAATTGCTGGTTTTGTTTATGCTGGATTGATTATAGTCTAATCAGCAGACAATCCCATGACTTTTGAGTCTAGCCCATGCAATTTGGAAGCCAGGGAGGGCTGGGGCTGCAAACAGACATTCAAACAGATGACAGATACAGAGAAATGTAAAGGCTACTGTTGGAAAGAAATCTGAATGTCAAATTCTCTCTGAACTATTGCTGCTGGTTAGTAACAGTTTTCTTTTAATCCATTACTATTCTATCCTCCTTGGTACCACATAACCTGCACCTCTGCATGAGAAACATCCTTTCACTTGGAATCTCTGCTGAGGAAACAGGTCCCATTAAAGCACAGATACATTTGCTCAGTCCACCGATACTCTGCATGAATTGAGCTGCAGTTGTAAATCCATTCAAGATGGAAAGATTACCTAGGTTTCCTCAAAAACAGGGAACAACTCAGGAGACGTTCTGGGCTTGGCAATATATTTCAAGCCTTCTTTAAGCAGAGCATGGGTATGTAAAACACAACTGAGAAATGCATCCCGTTCATCTTTCTAGGAACTTACATTTAGTAATTTTATTTCTGCATGTAGGACGCAATATTGCATTGAGAAAAAATTTACTTTGAAGTAAAACCACAGATTGTTTGGGGTTTTTTTCCACAAAAAGAAATCAGAGATCAGCAATTCTATTAAACATGTGAAGCTGTACTAGTTTCCTTGTGATAGCTTATCTAACAACTACCATTTCAGTGATTTTTCATGGGTGGCTTTGAAGGTAGTAATGAATATTACCTGGCTTTAGCTTAGAGAAACCTGTGTTTAACATTTAGTAGAACTACATTTGCATTCAGTTTTGTGTAAAGGATATCTAGTTTTCTTTGCACGTGATTGTATTTTTGTAACATTTTTCCTAAACAAACTTTCTCATCAAAAGCCGGTAGTAAGAGCAAAGAAAAAAAACCTCAAGCCCTCCTAAAAGTAAAACCCCATAAACCAGAAAGGAAGGAGGGGGGGAGGCAGTCAGTAACCCAAGTGTGATATCTCCAAAGCATGCCAAGTCACAAAAAAAGGTTTACAACTCATAATGGCCAAGTTAAACAACATACAAGAAGCTGCTCTGCCCCTCTCCCTTGCTTTCTCATCACAGGGGTCTCTACCACAGTTTTACTTAGGGAATGGCTCTGCCCCTGGGTGTCAGGAGTTAAAGGAGACATAACAATTGCCCTTCTTTGATACCCTTCATTTGCACAGTGCCTCTTTTGGGTCTGGTACACGAGTATCGTATCTCCGACTTCCCTTTCCCCACCTGCTTTTCTCCAGCTATCCTCCCTCTCCTCCTCACCAAACGCATTAGGTGATTTTGATCAGGTCAATGATACTTAATAGATTTTTTTTTTTCAGAAACCAGCCAAGGAAATGGGATAAATTAATCAGTAGAATGAAATACAGGTCAGGACTGATGAGTTTGTTGCAACTGATCCTTCCCCTGCTTTAAAGTACCTGTCAGTTGAACTTTAATTCCTCCTTCCTAAAGTAAAATAAGATATTCAAATTGCAGTTTTTCAGAAAGTTGTCATTTACTCTCCTTTTGAGACTTTTTTTTTTTTGCCACAAACCTGCAGTGTATTTGTAAGATGCAGGATTTGTCACAGAAAAGAATTAAATCTTATTTTTCCTCAGAAAGAAGATTTTATTATTCTTAAATTATAAGGGGCTTATCTAACGTTAGCCATGCCTATTTTCTTTCCTAGGTCCAAGGCTGAGATGCAATCATCACCAAGTGCTGGGGGACAGTCAGACCAAAGTTGGCAAGAAACCAAAACAGGGAAAAGGAAAAAAAAAACCATAAAGGAAGGATAGAGAGAAATAACTATAAAAGGAATGTAAACAGAAATCAGGGTAATTGAAAAAAGTGTATTCAAGAAATACAAGAAATTTAGTCATTAGCTAGTTCTTAACACCCACCATTTCAGATGAACATTAGTTTCATGCATTCAATATGAAAAACTCAATTGTCATTTTGTTTTAATGTATTTACCTGCCTTGTATCAGTATTCCCCTAAGATATAAGTTTCAAATTAAGTTATCAAAAGTGACAGACATATCAAAAATATCTCTTATATCTTCCCCCCAGAAAGGGTTGCTAAGTACATGACAAATTGGAAATGTAATGTGTAACTCCATATTTTATTTAGATGTAAAACAGCGCTCATGAGTTTAAATAACTCATTTACATACATTCAAAGAATAGTTTTTCAAATAAGCTATTTAAAATACTGTTTATTTTTATCTGTAGAACTACATTTTGTACTGACTAAATCTGTAATACTTAAGAAATCAGGAATTTAAATAAGCGCTGCATTGGAGGTACAGTTGAAATTCTCCTTGCAACATTACTTACAGCTTTTGTTTGTTCACTAAAAATGAAGATGTAATAATTGATGGGCAAACTCTGATCCACGAATTTAAATGCTAGTCTATGCAAGCATCTTTCAGCTCCTCAGATGAATCGCATTATTAGCCCTTTCAGAAATCTCACAATCGGACTGCTTTCAGAATACTATTAATCCACTCAGAAACTGACATGATTCAAGAAAAATAAAACAGGGAAAATGAAAGAGATATTTGAACAAAGGCCACCAAGAATGATAACCTACTCCCCAAAGGTAATTACTGCAGCAATAATTACAGATGATGATTGATTTACTGCCTGGTTTTAGTTGAAAAATAGTAAATAAGACTCTGCAAAGAAATCTCTATCATCTCCATCCTGAACATTAAGTGGTTTTCTCAAGTCAGTAGTTTATTGTCAGCAAATCCAAGCTACTCCATCTGAAACATACAATGTTGCTGTTTTCTCATTTTAGGTATTCTCAGGCAACTGGTGCCTAAGAAAGGAAAAGCCCATACCTCCACATAAAATGGAAGCTGTATCTTTTGTTTTAAATTAAGTGTGATGTTTACAGGAAGATATTTGAAACGAAACTTCTCTCTGTAACACATGTAACAAATCACCACGAGTGAAACATGCCCAATGTCTAACAGGAGAACAATTTCCTCTATTTCCCAATTAATTCTGAACCTTTATTCCTTTGCACTTAAATACTTGGAGGTCTAAGACTACCCCTCAGTCAAAGTTTTCCTGCATCTTTTTGCAAATATGGCTAATTGGTCGTTCTCCCACTGGCATTAAAACTCTTATGCGCACATAAATAAATCCTCCCTGGGAAGCTCGGAATATAAGCGTGCGCCCAAGCAACAGAACTTTCATTGTGGTATCATTTTTAAAAGGTGAAGGGAAGAGCGGCTCGTTTGTTCTTCATAAGATGCCAAACAAAAGCACCACTGAACTGCACAAACTTCGGTAAACTAGATACAGACGGCAGCAGCAGGTAAAGCAGTAAATTCAAGGCACCCTTTATTCCCTTCTAAAGTATCTGGAGAGTTTAAAAAAAAAAAAAAAAAAAGAAAAAGAAAAAGAAAAAGAAAAGAAAAAAGAATTGAAGCCTGCTCTAAAGCTCACTGAAGTCAACAAGAAGACTTTGAAAGGGGAACTCCTGGAAAGAGTTGTTTCAAGGGAAGGGAGCGCAGTTTTTTGCCAGGTCCTCCTGTGCAAGTCCATAAAAGCAGACCCCGCTCCTGCTTTCTAACTATGAAACTGCGCTGGTTTCCAGGCGCATTACCCCTGGTGTTCGCCAGCCCAGCCGGGAAGGAAGCGAGGCCTGCCGCCCGCCACGGCTCGGCTCGGGTCACCTCCGCGGCCGGGGCTGGCCGGGCTCTGCGCCCCTGCACCGCCGGCAGCCCCGCGGGCTCTCAGCTCCGATGGCCTTTCCTCCTCGCCCCCCTTTCCGCCCTTCACACCCCTACCCCCCAAAAGTAGACAACTTATAGATGTTCTGACCTGACGCCACCCAGGCTTTATTCAACTTCACTGCACTGTACAGACCGGCCCGGGAGGAGCGCGCCCATCCAGAGATGTTTATTTGAGGTGACAGCCACCCTCAGCCGCCGTCCCCGCTCGCCGCCGGGGAGAAGCCCCTGCCCGCCCAGCGGCTCCCGGCTCCTCGGGGGGTGGCCAGCGGCTCCTAAGGGGAGCGGGGGGGGGCGGCCGAGGGCTGCCCGCTCCTCGGGGGGCGCGGGATGCGCGGGCGGGCGGGGGACGCTCCGCGCCGCGGCGGGCGGAGGGGCGGCGGCGAGGGGCCCGCCGGGGGAGGAGGGG
>NC_135265.1:110857282-110944782 GCF_051311805.1 Agelaius phoeniceus
GTGTAATTGTAATGAAACTAATGGGTTTAAAACAAATAAACTGTGAAAATCAGCACCCCAGTCCCTAGTAGTGCTTACTGACTTTTCATTTGTCAGCTGTTCTACCTAACATCTTGCAGGAATAGCAAGGTACAACCTGAGGATATTTGATCCAGATTGCAAAACTTTAAAACAAGTGAGTAACTTCATTCTTTTCCATATGAAACTAATTTTGTAATGATGCTCCTTTTTGGAGGCTGAGAAGGACTCATTTGCTGTAGGAGGAAAAGAAGAGGAGAACAATGAATGAACTTTGGCCATGTAAATTCCTTTCTTGAAACATCATGCCCATAATCAAATAGCAACTGCCCAAAAAAGCACTTGAATCTCAAATTCCCCTAAGTCTTATCCTCAAGCATTTTAGTTTAGATGTGCAAAATAATAATGTTTGATGAGTATTGTAACTTGGAAGTATTGTAAAATGAGCTCCCGGAGAATCAGCTTCTTTATAGAAGTGGTACAGATACAGTTACAAATCCTATTTAGTGGTGCAAACTGGTTCTCTTATATAAATTTTAACTACAGTTAAAATTTACTTAGAAAAGAGTTCCTCAGAAGTAAATAATTTAATGTGCTGCCTGAGGGTGAAAAAGGATTAAGTGCTCTAAACCATCTTTTGCTTGAAGATGAGGAATATCTGAAATATGGGAAGATATAGTAAATCAACAAGATAACCAGAAAACTGTGCAAACCCCCCATAGGAATAATCACAGAGAAATAAAATGTGAATATAAAATTGGAAGAATTATATATTGCCTAAAAAACCAGCAATCATAACAGCATTACACGGACACTGTAATGTGGAGTCCAGCCAGTGGTCCATCTAACCCACCCAGCAACAGTCATGATGGGAGGTCATGTACAGAAGAGTATAAGGGCAGAATAAACACATGCAATATTTCTTCCTAACATTTTCCTACACCAGACCAGACAGATGAGATCAGACTGAAGGCATTTTTTTCAGAATACCCCTTGCTCAGTAAATATTCCTAAATTTCAGAATGCCTCCCTGTAATCCCAAGATCACGCTTCTGAGTTTCCACAGTGCCATGTATTTCTCCTCTTGTCCTTGTAGCACACATGGAAACTCAAGAAAGAGAAGCTTTGCATTAACCTAGAATGAAAAATTCATTCAGAATCTCTGAAAATAGATATTAAATTCTCTGTAGGATTGAGCAGCCATAAAGACAGCTTTTACTTCTGAAGGCTAAGGAGTGTCACAGGAAGGGGAAGGTCATGGAGGGGATTGCTCTGTTTTCTCTCCATCATGTGTCCAAGGACATTACTGTCCAAGACAGCAGTTGCTCCAACATATAGGGGGGTCAGAAAACTGCAAAGGTTGCTTCAGAGGGATCCATGACAGCTGTGCCAAGCTGGCATGTTAACGTGATTCATGAAACTGCTGTGACCATCACAGTTTTGGAGGAGTTAAGTGCAAGAAAGAAACTGTTTTCCTGAGTCTACAGCTCTCAGGTTACTGCTCCAGTGCCAGCAGATGTGGCAAAACTGATGCTAAGTGATGATACTATAGTGACTGCATATCCATGTGGCAATACTGAATATTATAGAATGAGAAATACAGTACTACTAGAAGAAAAATGCTTCTGTTTTAATTTTTTCAAAATCATCCTTTACAAATTAGTAGTTCTCTGAGGTGTAGTTCTTTCCAACCCACTTTGACCTCACAAAACAGAGAAAAATTTCAAGAGATTTCCTTGTGCAAAGCTCGTCAGACCCCTGAATCAGCTGATAGCAGCAACTTCTAAATTGTTTCAAAAATCACATTTCTGCTCTGTTACCACATGCATGCTCAGCTCCCCACAGTGCTTGGGCTCAGAAGAATATACGACTCAATTTGGAAAAAAACACTTCTTAGGAGAGCACTTGAAAGCAAGGATCTAAATTTGATCCCACACTACTCAGCCTGGAGTACTACAAAAACCTATTTATAACACTTGTGAGCACAAAGACTGCAACAGAATTTACATGGAACATCACTTAAAGGAGTAGTGGTCTTTGTGTCTCCAGCACAAAAGTTTGAGAAAAGAGTAAGGATGGGAATAATTATAGAGAAACCATATACATTCAATTTAGGTAGATAGTAAAGAGTACAGCAATGTGTTAGTTTGACCCAACTGATACAGTAACATTTTTATTTGCTTTCTGCTTCTGTCCTTAATTGGTTCCTTCTGCAGTGCTAGCAGCAGCCCTCCAGAGTACACAGTCAGATGACAGTCATGTTATGTCGCTCCTCTGACAGATGTTTACTGATTTATTCTTAGGAAGGATTTGGTTTCCAGATCTATCTTCCCAGGCATAAGCAAAAGATATAATATGAGAGGATTTTATTTAATTCATAATTCTGTTCTCTCATGCTACAGGTACCTATTTAATAAAAAAAAAAAGGAAAGAAACAAATGTTTGCATCCAAGTTGCATTATGATAACAAAACAAAACAAAACAAACAAACAAACAAAAAACCAAAAGAAAAAAAAGAAAAAGAAAAAAAACAAACCAAAAAACAAGAAAGGACTGAAGTTTAGAAAAAGAATCCAGTATTCTGGTAAGAGAATAGACAGCAAGGAAAAAGGCCAGAGAAGCAACAAGCTGAGGCATCGCATCTGAATCCTGAATATTTTTAAAGAAAACGTTTGGAAAAGATAGTTACTGGATTTAAAGTGCTCATAGTAAAATAATGTAAATCGTCTAATTCCTCAAATGCAGCTTGGGAAGATGATATTGTCGATTTCAAGAAGTTTCTTGTAAGGAATTTTCCATGTGAAATGCTTGATTGAGTCAATCAAAAGATGGGATATTACACATTTGATAATTTTGCACATGACAGACAGTATTTCGTACCGGTAGGTCATTTGATTCTCTGCAGGTGGCTCTGTTGGTTTCTGGAATATTATACTGTGAATTACATGTTACATAAATGAAAGGCTGTTATAATTCTGGATAACATTGTATTTGATTCTTTAAACATCTTTAGGCCTAATGCAAAGATCCCTTTGAATAATTTATCCAGCTAAGTGTCTGTGGTCCCAAACTTCTAATTTAAAAATGTTGATAAATGAAGTATCTCTTTAGCTAATAAATGAAGTATCTCTTTAGTTATCCTTTGTCAGCAACATTCATTTTAATGGAAAGTGAGTTTACAGGGTTACATGATTGAACTACTGAGCCAAGTCAGTGTTGGCAAATGATGGGCTAAATTATTGATGTTACACACTAATGAATTCTGATGAGAAATAAAATACAGACATTACATTTCAAGTGGTTCATAATTATTTTTGCACTTTAAAAGCAATTTTATTCTTTTTCCAAATCATACTGGTTCTGTAAAACAAAAACATAGTTAGTGATTATAAGCAAAATTATTGAGTTTGAAGCAAAAATGGTTCTGTAAGTTTTCTTCTGCAAGTATAATGCTATTCACTCTAGGATTCTGATTTCTTCTTATACTTCTGGGAGAGGATAATTAAATTAAATGTCTAAATTTTTTAACTGCTGCCTTTAAACAAAATAATCTACTTTTCAACCATAGTTAAGAATTCAGTAGATGAGTTTATAATCTATGATATATCATCATGTTTGCTAGAGATGTTCTGAGCTGCTATAATTAATTCAGGTGACGACAAAAACAGAAGAGCTGCCAAGAAGGAGCTTTCAACATGTAAACAGTTTATCATTAAAGCCATGTTTTGATATATGTTTAAAATGGGTAGAAGGAGGTTACTAAACTTCAAATAACCCAAAGTGATGTTGTAAGGTTGAATCATTAATTTAAAATGTCATTTCTCTGAGCCTTTACTCACTGTACTGGATAAAGAAATTAAATTCCGTAGTTTTTACTTATAAAACCAGAGCTAAGCAGTTGCTCATTTGGCAACAGAATAACTCCACAAATCCTATTCTTAATCTTGTCTTCCTACAAATGGGCTTTATTTAACTTTTCTTAATTATACACTGAAAGTTTCTGTCAATTGCTGGAGAAGCAAAACCATGAAATGTTGCTTCATTTTCTAAACAACTGAATAACCATCTTACTTGTTGAATCATTGTTGCATTTTCTCGTCAATCAAAACAACCACCGGTGTCTTGAAGGAGAAAGTACATGGGAAACCACTGTGGTTTTAATCGAGAAGTGAATTTTGCGAACAAAATTATTGATCTTTGAGAGGTTGTCCTATTTGGCCAAGGTCTCAAAAGAGAGATTCATGAGCTACAGAAGCCTCATCATAAACCTTATAATTTAGCCTTAAACTTTTCACAGAACTGTAATAAAATACTTTGAGACATTTTGATCTTGTATCAGCTCTCCCATAGTGTCCCAGACAGCCATAACACACCTACTCAAAGCAAGACAGCTAAGCTCTGCACAGACGTTCAAGGATACCTATCCCATTTGCTAGGGAGACCTTGAACTATTTATTTCTGGATTTTGAAATGCTGGTCTTTGAATCACTCCAACGAATTTTCCTTTAATAGGCAGGACTCCACCTGAACTGAAGGTAGGGTTGGGAGAATTACATGTTGTGAAAGTTGTCAAGATTTGCTGTTATAATATCCATTCTAATGCCTTCCTTTTTTCTTTCTCTTTTTTTTTTAATTACAAAATATCAAAAACTTCGTCCTTGAGCTCTGAAAACACAGTTTGCCAATGATTACTAAATGAAAACTCAAGCTCAGTAGCTCTGAAACCCACACTTTTACAAACTTGAGCCTGATGAGAGGTAATGCTTCTCCTGCAGTATTATCTCAGGACTGCTGTGGTTTGAGCTGGGTCTAGGGGCTTTAGGCTACAGGTGTCCTGCCTGTGCTCACACTTTGCCCTGGAGGTGCTGGAGGAGGAGGAAATGGTTTGATTTGAGTGTGACTGAGAAAGAGCCAAAATGGAGCAACAGCTAGATTTAAAGAAGGTTTATGAGGTTATGGAATTGAGCTGCAGAGGAGGAAAGCTGTCAGTGGTCTGTCAGATCAGGGTAAAGCCTGGAACTGGCAGGTCTCAGGGGTTGAGAGGTGGAAGAAGGCAACCATTGTTTGGGAAAAAAAGATGTAGGCTGGGACTTGAAAGAGCAACAAGGGAACAGAGGAAAACGGAAATCGGCAGTGCCAGAGGCTAGGTCTAGAAAGGAAGCATGAAGGGAGAGCAGAAATGGCTGGGCCAGTAGTCTGGGAATGAGTCAGGTGCAGGAAAGAGATTCAAAAATAATCTGGGATGAGATGAAGCACAGGAACTTCATTTTCCCAACATGGTTTGGGAAAAGCAGTGCTGTGAGCTGGAGGGACTTTGATTAGACAAAAAGTTGAGCAGTGAATTAATGAATGGGACACATAAAGCAGTCTACAACAGTTGGCATTTACTCCATTAGTTAAAGTGGCAGATCAAGTTTATTGTCACTAACTCTGCTGATGATCAAGGCAAGAGTCAATATAATGGTTTATATTCTTGGAGATTTGAGAGTTTAAAAAAAAAGTTGCAAGAAAATGATTAAGATTGCAAAAACTCAGTATTCAATTTAGAAATGTTAGCACTACAATTATTGATATAAACTTTATTCAGATTATGTTATGTAAACATTTCAACACAGATTTTAGTTACTTATGTAAAAAAGTATAATTTATGCTACTTCAAGAAATAGAAATCCAATTTTTTCAGATTCTGGAAAAGGCATCAAGAAGACAATGTGAACATTTTTTGGAAAACTTCTCAATTCATCGTCAGTGTTCCAGCACATTTTTATTCTATTGAGCTTGAAATTCTGAGTCTCTCAGTCAGGGAGCACAGAGGATAATCTGAGGCTTAAAGACTGCTGTAGCAGTGACAAGACTCAGGGGATCACTTTTTAAAAATCTGGAAGTCATGTGGTTCCTCTCTTTTTTGTCTTTTAAGATCTACTGGCTTGAGCAGTCCTGCTGACAGTAAGAATAGCAGAGAGATCATGCCTGCCAGTTCCTCAGATTTGACTAGAGTTTTGAGTGTTTGACCCACAAATTTCAGTTATCTGGCCCACAGGTGGAAAGAACAAGAATTCATAGACAGAATTTCTGGATTAGAAATCTCTTTAGGGGGAGAATAAATTTTTGTTGAATGAAAAAGGAAGTTTTTCTTGTAATTTCATCATCCTTTAAAGTCAGATATCTAGTTATATTTAATAAAGTCTTAATTCTGTAAATTTATGTTTCGCTATTGAAAAAAAAATCTGTATATTTCTATTAGTCAGCACGTTTTAAATTATTAAGACATGTCTGTGTGTACATGTTAGCAAGTGTAAGAAGGTAGACATTTATGTCTATTCTGGTAATATACAAAGCTCAGTTCCAGGAAGTAGTGCTGAATAGTGAAAAAATGTAACTGTTAGGAATTTTTCTTTTAAAATAAATTTAAAAAGAAATGTTTTAGATTAGCTGTCATCCTTTCATTTTCTACAAGGTCACAACTTGCAGTACACAAAAAATATTTTAGTACACAAATATTCTATGTTGAAAATGTACACCTGCAAATAAACTAAATTATTCATCTCCAAACAAAACTGATAGGGTTAATCTTGAAAACATGAAATTCATTTTTTTCTTTGAAGAGGGCATTTTCTAGTCTCCATCATTAGCAAGTAATTAGGAGAACTGTTTGTCTTCCTATAACACACTCGGGCTTTTAGGTGGCAACCACATTTCTGAACTCCCTGACTCATACCATATTGACTTCTTACAGTAAAACTTTTAAGTGAAGCCATAGAAAAATTGAAATAATTTGGTGTTTCTATGCATGCCAGGAAATGTTTTTGGTTATATAAGCCTTTAGGTATAAAGCCTTGCAAAATATTGGGTTTATGAGAAGCTTAAGAAGCTTGGTGCATTAAAGCATAAGTGGTGTAAAAACCTAAATGGAGCTGAGTTGTGCCAAATTGCATGTACATTTCACTTAAAAAATGGTGAAGGAAATTATGTCAGAATAAAGATATTGGAGTTTTGCCATGTGATAAGCAAAATCACAGACCATGAAAATGAGGCAAAGAAATCAAGCAAGTTCTAATTTCTTCTATGAGTTTGGCTTATTTTGAGACTGCTTTCCATTCTCTCACTGGAAAGGTCACTTTCATCATGCAGCAACAAAATAAATGGTGATGAACTTTTAGTGTCCATGCCATGGCAGCTGTATTTGCCACTAAACCTACACAATATGTAAATTCAAAGATTTTGGTGAATGTTTGTCAGGGTCATCAACTAAATATAGAAAAATATAGAGAAAATAATTGCTTTAAGAATTAAAACAAAAAAAAAAAGTGAGATCTTGAAGAATTCCAGGTGCAATTATGCAAAATTCATAAGCATTTGAGAAGATAACCATGTACTTATAGGAACTATACACTGGATGCTGATTTCCATGTTTTTTTAGAGCATGATTTACTAACACATTTTTCATCTCATAAGAATAACCCCCAAGAACACAAGCAAAAATAGCTTGTCTCAATTCCCCTGCACTGTACAAAATAAATAATTTATAAATGAATAATAAACCCAGAAAAATGTAACTTCAACATTTTAAATGGTTAGTATGGATAAATGTGACAAAACACAAAAGCTTAGAACTAATTAAAAGGTGTGCAGCCATGTCCCCTTAAGAAACATTATCTGTCATCCAACCCATATGTCTCCAAGACAAGACAGAAACAGCAAGACTGCTAAAGTGAAATCAGCAGGAAAAAAGACACAACTGAGTGCAATCAGCATAAATGGTGATAACTCAACCCATAACAAAGAAAAATAAAAGAGAAGGCGTACAGCTTTTGAAGAGCGTCAGCCCTGGGGGACACCATAACACACCTGTGGTAATAAGTTAAAGAACAAAAGATGTGCTTAAACTGGCTACCACCTGACAGCTAAGAAGCAAGTTCAGAATGTGTGGTTTCCAGAGAGCAAAAGGGTAAAGCTGCCTGTAGCACGCAGGGTTTCAGCTGTTCCTGGCCTTAGTGGAACTGCACTGAATTTCTTGGAAGGAGGTAGAACAGGGTGCCATGAAAACACGGTTCTGCACAGTCAGTAAGATATTTCCTCCATGAAGAATTAGTATCCTCCATTAAGAATTAGTATCCACTGAGGTGCCTGTGGCAGATTCAACAAAAATTCAAAGCCTTAATAAAGAAGAGTCACTTCTTTCTCTGGTGGCCTCTGCAAAATTGCTCAAATAAAGGCAAAACACCACAACTCTTCTGGTGTAAACTGATGTAGTTCAGTACAGTGGGGTTATTTTGAACTCCAAAAGCTTTGCCCAAAAGTTTTAAAGATTTCAGTCTTATCAGGCAGTAAAACTGAGTAAAACTGCAGAAAGTATATAAATAACCACAGCAAACTGCAATCAGAGTGATAGACTTTGAGTTGATTGGTGCCTTATGTAGCTATGTCCACCTGATGAAAATGAATAAAGCTGCTGCCATCTGAGGGATTTCTAAACTCTAAATCCTGATGATCTACTTTTGTATCACTTTGTGCTGGTGTGAATGGTTATCAAAGCTGCTGATCCATTAAAAATTAAACCAATAATCTTGCATTTATTTAAAAGGTACCTTTATCTTGCCACCATCAGAAAAGTTATGTGTGAAATCCTTTAAAGTTACAATGAGAATAGCAATGATGTAATCTTTTGCTGTAGCACTTTGACCCCCAAAATGATTCTGATATAACTATAGTCAAGATAAATCACCTAAAAGGATGGTCTACATTGAAGATCATCAGGATTAAAGCTCAGGCACAGTCCCAACTAAAGCAACATGTGCCATCATATATCATTTTTGCAATTAGATAGTTAATTGAACTTACTCAAGAGCCAAGTTACTGAAACTCCAAAGCATTATTGGAAAAGCAGAAGTAATTAACATAATAAATACCTTGCCTGCACACTAGGTACAAAAGGTTTTAGAGATTTTCAGGGTTTTTTCAAAATTAAAGAAATTGCTTCTATTACTTTCTGCTGGACTAAAAATCTGTTTAGTAATTGTTGAAGGATTTTTGAAGGCTCCAGCAAACCATAGACTGTGGTGACAGTGATGGTAAAAAGTACATCCATATTGGAGCACACAGAACTTTCTTTGACTACCACAATAAAAAAAAAAGTCTCTTTTCAGGGCTGTTGTGCATGTATGTAAATGTCACAGAATAAAAAGAGCAGTGCTTCTAAGGCATTTCTAGTGAAGTCTCTCAAATATAAAAATATCTCCAGACAGTAATCTCTCAAATTCTGCTACTGGTCGCAATCAGAGGCAGTAAAAAATTTTTTAAAAAATTAAGAAATTTTGAAAAAAGGTAGAGTATCACAAGATGTAATAGTCTCACTCAAGAAAAGCCCTGCACTTTGCTCTAAAGAAAAATGAAATAGATAAAGAACCAAAATTGGAAGTATAATTAATTTCAGTTATTGTTCTCTGTTCTAGCAATTGATTTGATTGCAAACATATTTATTCTTTGCTATTAACATGAAAGAATATGTTATCCCTTTTAAGGTCCCAATTTAAATGATTAATGTCAAAATTTCCTTTTCAACCAGGAATGCATTCAGAAAACATACAGACACTAGGTAATAATCTAATTATTCCTGTTCCCAATGCAAATATGAAATATTGAAAAAGAAAAATGGCTAAAAAGAACATTGTAAAACCCAGGAAAATGTATTTAAAAGTCTGATTGAAATTAATTAAAATTGTTTATTTGTTTGTTTGTTTTAATCTTTTCATGTTACTAAACAATACTAGTGCTGACAAGTAATGATGAAACCTCTGATCAAATCTGTCTTTATTCTGAGGCAGCTCTTCATTTTCACATCCCAGTTCACCCAAAACTCTGCTGCTGGCTATAACTGAAGGGTGTTGGTAGTTAAAAAGCACCTGGTGAAAAGGCCAAAACCTCCTCCATTATCTACTTTTAAGTCTCTTTTTGGATCTCACCCAGGTCACGGCTTCTGTAAAATATTAGAAAACACTTAGGCAGCCAATGTACTGTATCTACTGCCTCCCCTAATGCACTCTTCCTCTGCCATTCACCTGCTTCTGAGTGCTCTGGTCAAGAAAATGCTGGGACAGAAGCTCTGATCAGCAGGATTTGCTGTTTTGCCCCACACTTCTCAGTGCAGCGTGTTCTCATCCTCATACTTTAATGTAGGAGGGTCACTAGGAGCAATAAGCTTGGGATATTTCTGGCTGAGAGAAAAGAAAGAATAGAGAAGAATAACTGTCAGATTTTATTTTGGATGTGAGTGCCGCTATGTTTATGTCATCAATAAGAGAACTTAATTGGCAGAAGAATAGAGGGATCTGACAATAGCACAGATCTACAAAGACACCAGTCCATATATAATTGAGCACCTTCCAAGACCTGCAAAATATGAAACCAGGACACTCCTGAAGGGAAGTGCTTTCTTCTACACACCATGGGAATTGCTCTTAGATGAACTACTACAGTTAAATTGTATATTTTTTCTTTGTTCATTATTTTAAGTTATCATCAGTCAAACCATGTAAAAATATAGCAAGGATGTCAGAATACCAGAAAAGGATCAGAATTAATTAGAAAACTATGTAAGGGATAATGAAAGCAGAGAGGGAACAGAATGCTTTCCACACTGAACAAGACATTGTCACTGGTAGCTCTGAGCTACTCAGATCTGAACACCCCCAAGTGGTGCTGGGTCTTACACCCCAAATGTTAGTTTAGGCCTGTTTCCGGCTGGTTGAGTTACTCAGGGTGACAAGATTTGCTGACAGGGGTTCTCAGCAGGGACAGCATGCATGGAAAAATGTGTGCTAAGGTGGAGGTTTTCTGCCACACTCACCCATTGTTGGAAGGACTGGCTGTTGGCACAGGAGTTCCAGTGCAGATGAGGTTTGCAGTACAGCTATTAAAATATTGCAGAACATTAGGCTAATGCTGAGATTTGTGTGTGAGGAAACCATCTGCTACCTGTGGCTTCTATGTCACCCCTTTTGTTCATGAGCTTTGGCATGCCCACAGATCACCTCTGCTCTCCTACATACACAGGAGAGAACAGAAATCATCTGAGAAATCCCCCCCGCCCCAAAAAAAGGAAGCTTTTCCAGTTTTTCAAATGCTAAATGAGGAATTTGAATGAAAAAAATGGTTTCACTGGGACAGAGGTCAGTGCAACCTTTGTCATATATAACAATCCCAAGATTCCATAGAATTCCATGAAAACCCATTCCATTAAACTCATTGCTAAGGTATAACACTGATTATATTTTTATCTTAATTATTTATATTGAATTTCTGATTATGATATGATTGGGATTTTCTAAATCTCTTACATAAGTAGAGTATACATAGCACAACTTATATGATTCCATAGAACAAATATGGAAATTTGGAATTTTAAAACATAAATCCTCTTAGTGAGGTACTGAAAACAGATCATCATGCTGATGCAACTTAATGGAATTCTAGAACTGATTCAAGTTAGGTTTTGCTTTAATTCATGGGATAATAAGTGTGAAGTGTAATTACATAATATTAAAATGCAGTGAAATTGTTCCACACAACAAAGCTTGACCGTTAAAAATTAGACAACAGAGATGGCAAGAATTTGCTGCACCAAAGCTGCACCAGCAATGTAACTTCTTTTGCAAGGAATAAGTCTAAAGAAATATTTCACTTAAGTCTTTTAAAAATCCTTCACAAATGCCATCTGGTTATGGCCATTACCTATGAATAGATTGAAAGGAGTGGCTTTACAGAAATATAAATAAGATACCATAGCATGAGACAAAAATCAACGAACATTTAAACTATACTGTATAGTAGTTATTTTCCCTGATAAATATATTTATCTGGGGAACAAGACATAAAACGAAAAACCATACATTGTTGGAAACCATTTTTAAATCTCATATCTTCACAGTGTTGGTTTTTTTTATAAATAAGGGAAAATTATTGTATAACTGAATTAGGAAAGTGCAATACTTCTTAAAAATAGTCCTCTTCTAAAGATATTAAATACGAGTACTGTGAAAATGACAATAGTGTTTACCATGGAAATAATATTTGCACAAAACAGGACACAATAACATCTTCTAAAACAACTGAGCAGCAATAGCAGTGCCACTCTGCGTTTCAAATATTTATATTCAATGTATTTATAATAATCTTCTCAAAGGTTTGTGAGAAATAAATCTAATCTCCCCCTCTTTTTTCAATCTATGCATGGTATATGTGCTAACTTACTGAATTCATCCTTCATGCAATTCCAGTTTATTAAAGAGGTTAAAAATTTATAAAACTCTGATGGGATATGGTTTTAATGCTTCATCACACTACCCATCATTTGCTTTTCAATCTAGATCAGAATGATCTTTCCGACTTCCCTGCAATCACCTACCTGCACAGCTAATATTTTCTGAGCGTTCTCCTGAGAGGCTGCCTGGATCCTCGCCAGCCCAGCCTGGCTGGAGAGGCCTTGCTGGAGAGGCCCCACCACTCGGCCAGCGTGGCCCCGCTCCATCGCCCCGGGATGCTGGGATGGCCACGCCAGCAGTGCCAACGCCACGGCCACGGATACAGCAACAACAGGGGGCAGGCTGGGGGGGACAGGAGAGAAGGGAGGTGGGGGGAGGAAGGAGAAAAAACCACCACCCCAATAGGAAAAAAAAAATTAAATTCCCAAGTCAGAGCAGGAGAGGAAATTAATGGCAGCGTTCAAGAAGAATGATGGAGGGAAATATAGAAAGCAGTCAATAGCCCATTCTGCGCTGTACGGACCTGACAGGAATTTCACAGTCTCTTGGTTTTTCAGCCCACTCATGTGCATTCATCAGAAACCAGTCACATCTGGCTGCCAGGATGGGGGGTTAATTTTCTCTAAATGCCTCAGCAGTTTTGTTCTAGCTGAGGCAAACTCTGTGACTGCAAAGCTGATGAGTAAAATATTTCTACTTCACCCAGTTTAACTCAAAACCGATAGCCTCGGGACATATTGAACCTTTCTTAAAAAAATAATCTTTTGAAGCTTTTTGCAGTGGCACATCAGGTCAGGCCAAAGTTTAAAATACAAGTTTAAGACTTTGATGGACACAAGGGCTTTTTTTTTTTTCCTGTGTAAAGCTTATCATAGCTTGGCAATGTGTGCTTTAGTGCATGACAAAACTAAAGAGAATTAACTTAGCCATCAACTGCTCAGGGAGAACAATAACAGGAAAGAAATTTCCATATAGAAGTTCCTATTAATCTACCCAGCTATAACCACATGACATGAAAGCATCTAAGAGCATTAAATTGCACCAAATGCGGTGGCTGAGAGTGACACTACTTAAAAAAAGGATTTTATATCGGCATAAAGAAAAGAGAACATTTATCCTAGGAATCACATTCGGTGCAAAGGATCCTAAGTGAACTGATTCCAAGTGGGAGTACTTACCTGAAGGCTTTCACCTTTGGTTAACAGTAGTGATTGTTAAAATACACAGTTAAGACTAGAATCAGTTTTTCCTTTAACTGCAAGTATTTGGAACATGTAAATATTGTGTGCTGGGTCTCAGTCTAGAACAAAAATGTTTTAAACAGGTCTGAAAATCTACCAACAGAGAATGGTTTTGAAAACAGCTGTGGGTTTTGGCAAATTCTGCAAATGCTGCTGCATACTATAGACTAGCTGTAATTTAGAAAATGGACATTTAAACCACATAATTCATTGCTTAGTGGAAATACACAGGTTTGTGTTTCATCAAGTTAATTATTTCGATAAATTCCATAGCTATTGTTATCATGAGGCCTTCAAGAGTATGCCTGTCAACCAGGTTAACACAATGGATTGTACCATTCCTTTGGAAATATTACATTTCATTAAGGTCAATGCCACAGGTCAATAATTGGATCAGTTATAAAGAAGCTTTTACATTATAAGATATGACTGCTCTTTAGGAGCAAGCGTGGCATACCAGGTGAAAAATACACTTTTTCAAAAGAATGTAGATTATAGTAATAGCAAGTGAGCTATTACAGCCTAGAGAGTAATTAATGCACATTTTCAAAATTAATGGCCTGATTTTTGGAGATATCAGGTTTCCATAAGTCCCATTAGATTCCATGGAAGCTCTGAGTATGCTGCATCTTTCTAAATGAGGCTGTAAAATATTAAGGAAGATCCTTGTACATAATATTTTGTGTTCTGCCTGTGTATGTTAAAAATAACATGAAGGAAGGTAAACAAACTCAATGAAAAAAAACCAAAAGTAAACAACAACCTGAATCACAGCCAAAACCTGAACCCAAATAGTACATTTTCCAGTTTGAAGAACCTGTTCTAAGTACTGGAGTTTCTTCTTGCCTATTTTAAAAATGATTTTGTTTCCTGAAATCTGTCTCTTCCTGCCTGTCTGCTGTTACTTTAACTATTTTGAAATCTCACTTTTTCTGTTACCACTCTGAAGTTCAAAAAAGAATGCAAGTGAGAGAGGGGCAAAACATAAGAACTTAGGACATATTAATAAAACAACCTGCCTCAGACGTGGAAAAACAAATTAAGTAGAAAACCAGTTTTTGATTATCAAAACCATAACTTTGTAAAAAGTTGAAATAATTGCAAGATATATTGTGTTTCTATATGATAAGGAAAATGGTGTCTGGGGGAGCATATGAAAGGATTTGAGAGTAAACAGCGAAAGGGATTGGTGGTTATCAAGTTTGGTGGCTATCCGATTTCTTGTCTTGAGAGAATTAAAAGACATTCAAAATTTTTGAGGTTTAACTATATGAAAATTGCTATATTTATTGAAAATTGACAGTTTATACTGGCTATTGTCCAGTACAACCTTTTCTATTGTTTCTCATTCCAAAATTACAAGTCCATATTAGATGATGCTATTATGTATCACATTTTGAAATGCATCTCATATTTCAAAAATATTTTATTGTGCTTAACATATTGGAGCCAAATCCAAATATTTATTATTTTACAATATTAATTGCAACATAAATAACATTTATGCAGGTGGTCAGAAACACAGGTTTGTGAGAAAGTAACAACTTGATCACATAATGTGGCCTGCAATCGTAGAATAAATTGATGAACTCACTAACCTAGGAAGGGCCAAGTGAATTCCTGAGTCAACAGAAGAGCTCTAGCTGAGAGAGTGATTAAAAAAATTAAAATCTCAAGTAACTTAGCTAAAGAGCACTTCTCACCCAAAAGCAGATTTCATAGGCTTTGTCATGATCTCCCTGTCCCTACAGGCAATACTGTTCTGGCAGATGCTGTTCTTGCTCATATATCAGACATAGAGTTATTAGCTTTTCCTGATCTTTTTTATCTTTTGTCAGACAAAGGACCTTAAAAAGGCATGACATGCATGAGTTAAATACATGGCATTGTTGCTTCCTCCTTTGTTTTTCCATGTGGTTTTCTTAGTATTCCGAGCTCATTGAGACAAGTGCTGGCAGAGGAAGTAACAATATCCATCTCCAGTGGCCAAGGTGTAGGAATAGGTACAGTAGCCAAATATTTATGTGGAATTCTCTTTGGTTTTGATGTTTGCTTTTCTGTGAGAGCAGGACTGAAGGAAAAAGGAAATAGAAAGACAAGCAAGCTCCAGGTTTTGGGGATTCAAAAGGAAAGGAAAGCCCAGGATTCTTGTTTTTGTCTTCTTGAATCTGCCATGGCTGCAGCTGATACAGATGGACAGAAGGATTCTTGCAGCAAGCAGAGTTCTCCTAGTCCTCATCCTGAAAACAAGGAAACAGTGAGCCAATGGCTTTGCTGGAGTGACACCTTTGGGAGCTGCTGGGGAGGGCAGCCTGTAAATGATCTCAAGGAGTTGCCCCTGCCATCCTTCTGCTTTGGGCTTCACTCTCATTCCTCTGGTGTTGTGGCTCCCTGTGTGACTCGCAGCAGAGGGCACCATATGACTCCATAATTACTTGATTCCTTTTCTACACCTGGCACTAATATCATCTATAATATCAGCATAAATCTGGAAGAAGGATGACTGAACTACCTGATATTACTGTCCTAGTGGAGAGGAACCTTATGATTCTGGGTAGCTTAATCTGTTCTCACCTTTAACTTTTGTGTTATAATAAATCTAGATACTTCATTTAATCCAAACTTGACTTGCAGTAATATGAATGAAATCAAGCTAATATTTTAGCCTGTAATTTCTTATTAAAAGGAATCAAAATGGATTAAGAAGTATATTATACTATTTGAAGGTCAGGCCTTTTAAAGCCTATTCATTCACTCAGTGGCATTGTTTCTAGGTCCTTGTTTATTGATGTTACCACTATATTTGGATTCTCTATATTGCAAACAACAGTTAGACTGAAAGAAAATCCCAAATAGAAAGAAGTAACTGCATCTTATTTAGACCAGAACATTTTTTAATTTTGTTGTCTGGTGGCTAACAGGAATCCAAAATTTTCACCTCCTTGTCCTTTATTACAGAGTCTAGCTGCATAGCACTTGAACAACACTGATTGTAGAGATATTTGACAGTGAACCCAAAGCTAGGGGTTTCCACTTGTTTAAACACCAAATGGCACATGGCCCTATTAAGAACCCAAAGTGAACAGCACCTGGAACTCACTCATTATGCTTTTTCTCAGTCAATGTCATACCATTTGGGCTGCTTCAATTACTAGTTCTGGTCAGTGATGGCGTGCTAACATCACACTGGGTTATGATTACAAACCTATTTCTCCTCTTAGCTGTTTTTAAATAGTGAAATTCAGTTGATCTGAATACAGATATTTCTCTTTTACCCCTGAGAATGAGAAGAATCTCTATGAATAAAATGTTATTTTATTTTACAAAATTATTCATAATATAAATGTATTTTGCATTTAGAATACATACTTACATATAAAGTGTCTGATCCATTTAAATGGCCAGATTCTGGGTCATACAGAAAATAGTAGATAATAATATAGGCAAATATTCTCAAAAAGAAAAAGCTTATCTGAAAAGAAAATTCTCCTCCAATTTTGCCAAACTTTTTACATTTGATCTAAAAATGTGCATGGCAGGTGTTTGCCTCAGGCTGAATTGTTTTGGATAGCCCAAGCAGTTTGCTTTTTTTTTTGTTTTCTGGAATTCTAGGCAAAATACATTATTGTGCTTCTGTTACCAAATTATACTGGTATTTCCTTTACTTGGTGCAGTTTGCTAAGGAGACTCACATTTCAGAGGGGACAGCATTTTTCTGTGTGATATGACTTTTTCATAAATATATTCTAGAAAAAACTGAAAATCTTTGGAAAAAATATTGTCTGCATATAGTCACAAACAGATTTTTCCATTTTTTTTCATTTTTTAAGAACATATTGTTCTCTCTGAGCATTCCTGACCTTCTCAGTGGTCCTACAGTTGTTCAGATTATGTACCAATATTGCTAAGCAAGTAAGAATGCTTTTTGCTGTGTAACTGTGCCCTGAACATAAACCATCTTCACAAAGTGGTTTGTCACACATTGTTGTATAGGTCGGGAACACAGCACTGAAACTTGATTGTTGTCTTTAATTAGATTGTTATTTTGGTCTTGGATGAAATTCATTACTGACAGCAATGTGCCTGTCTGTGTACCAGCACAAATACCAGCACAATACTATTGGTGCTCAGAAAACCTGGAGAAACAAACTTTGCAAAAACTGGATGGTTTCTTTGGATCAAACTGTGAAGCCTGTGCTAAGGATGCCAATTTGTGATTAAGAAATCCAACTGTTAATCAAAACCATCGTAGTTTAATCTAGGTTTTCCATAGCTATGGTTGAATGCAATATCAAACAAGGAGATCCAAACCTAGACTATAAGATGGAATATCCTTTCTCAGTGCAATAATATTTTACCAGAAGAAAAACTGGTTCTGTGGTTTTTTTCTTTTTTCAAGTACTAACTGAAATTTCCTTTTCCTTTCCTGAATTTTCTTTCAGAAACAGCCTGAAAAGTAGGAACCAAACTCAGCTACATGGCTCAAGGAATGGGAATTTCTCAGATTACAGAGACTTTGAGACATAACTGTGATGAAAACAGGATGATTCCAGACTAAAAAAAATCCAAGAAAATGTGAATTGAGACATTTAAAAGAACAAGTAGCTGAAAATGATGCTGTTACAGTAGGTATATAGAGCTTCTTACCAAGTGATTAAAACCATTCGTGGACATTAAAATGAAGAAATGGACTAAGCATCAGCAAGAATGGAAAAATACACATAGCTGAGGCAGATGAGAGAAACAGGTGGGCAGAGCACTTCCAAGAAGTCTCACTAGACTCAGCCCCACTGCCTAGACAATATTTTGATGAAATATTATGAACTTAAACCATTTAACATTAAAAATAACCAGTTGAGATGTCAGCAATAAACACAGCAATCCAGAAGCTAAAAAATGTCAAAGCAGAGAGCAAAGTTCATTATCATAGAGAATAATATTATCCACTAGGATATATCCAGGATACAATATTTAAACTCATAGGTTTATTCTGAAAATAAAAAAGTAAATTTTTCCTGTCTCTCCTGCAAGATAAATAATTTTCAAAATAATATTATACAGGATATGAGGTGACATTGGGCAGAAATCTTAGTAAACAATAGGCTAGATTTAGCTGAGGTGAATACCACTGAACTAGAGGTACTTATGGTAAATACCACCATAAAAGTACATCATCAGTTCTCAAAAACAGTTGTAAAGATTACATGTGCAGCCCTATACTGAGCATGAAACCAGGTTTACTCTGTGAATAAGACATAGAATGGAAGACAATATCAAGGCTCTTGGATATAGCCCTGCAGAAATGTATTATGTTCATATCTCTGCCGCACTGTACCCCTGTCACGTCAACTAAATAATTTAAACTCAACTTTCCAGAGATAAATGGGAATTTTATCCTGGTTTTTGCTGTTGTTGGTTCTGGGAATCCAATTTAAATATTTTATTTTTAGATATAATTGGGAATGGCAGGTTCAACAGAAAGTAGCAGGGAGATTTGGAATCATAGTGTGCCATGAAAAAGGGGTGTTGCTGACATTAATTTTTCAAGGGATAGATTTTTTTTGCCACTGATTCCTATGTTAAGCAATAAACCCATAGTTATATAATGGTATTGGCAATACAGAAAACTAGGAGCATTTGGCTGAATTGTTTTATTAAAACACATCTCTGTTTTACATGCAGTGACTATAACCCTTTTAATTCCTCTCCTGATTGACACTGATATAACTGACCTTCTGGATTATACAAAACATCATTCTGTAATTCTGCAGCAGTCCCTCCTGAGACATCAGTTTCTTGAAAAATGTAGCAGACCAAAATGCAGCTAACACAACCAGCACTAACTACTACTCACTGCTCTCAGTAGTAGCCTACCATGGATTTCAGATCTAAGCAAATAAGTGTTACATGTTGAACAGAGGCTAATAAGTCACTTCTAAATCTACACGTTCTCTATTTCCTACGGTGCTAATCTGATATCAGAGGATCCAA
Source organism: Agelaius phoeniceus (assembly GCF_051311805.1). NCBI lineage: Eukaryota > Metazoa > Chordata > Aves > Passeriformes > Icteridae > Agelaius > Agelaius phoeniceus. The sequence continues at coordinate 110,876,793 of NC_135265.1, forward strand.
TGTGTGTGTCATATTAATTCAGCAGTGCACTGTGAATGCTAAATTCTATGTAAATGACATAAGCCTTATCAGTTCCATTCATTGTTACAACTCAAACAACGGCAATTACAACAACTCTACAGGTTTTGGCACTCTAAGAATGGCAGCTTTATTAGCAAAATCCAGTTAATATTTATCTTTTTGTACTATTCCACTACCAAGTTACACCTGTGCAATATACAAAGCTCCTAGATAATGAGATATTTCTTTATAGTCAAATCTGCTCCACAGACTGCTGGTAAAGATTACATAGTTCATTTAAATAAAGCTCTTTTGTCAACAGGCCGGATATACTTTTAAAATGAGTGAAAGCCTCATGAAAAAAACAAATCTCAGCTGATGTGCAAGTATACATGAAAAGATGCACTTGTTTTTTTGACCTTATTCCAGCTGTTAATGCTTTAGTAAGCAGATTAGCAGTATTACATTTTAAAAAAGGAAAATTGTATTTCAAGATCCACTGAAAAACAAACTAAGAGAAGTCTGAAAAATAAGAGTACAATCTTCTACTAAAAATATTGGTGAATGCAGAAAAAACATTGACTAATGGAGTAAGAAGAAAATAAAAGAGTAGTGGTGTGATCTTTCACTGTAGTTGGGAAAAATGAAGAAACTAGAGTAAGATCAGGGTTTCTTTGTGTTTATTGTGGCTGCTACTGAAATACCAATATGAAGATTCAAAGTGTACTTTTTATGTGAGATTCCTAAGAACTTAGCCTAGACTTTGATGCTGAGTAGATATAGAATATGTGTGAGGTTATTCTTTCCTCAAAAATTTCTCTGCTTGCCAGTTTCTACTGCTAGAGAAGGAAAATATATCCATACTTATGTCATTTATATAATTTAGTAATACTTAGAATCAAATACTCAAATATTACTCAATTACTCAATTATACTCAAATAATCAATTATTTCACCCCCAGGAGCCTGAAGCAATAAATGGAAACATCTTGAAAAGGTGCAGATAATTGCACTTACTCCAAACCAAAGGTTTTATCATTTAGAATTCTTTAATTTTTTTCTTGCCTCCTAAACTCTGATCTGCAGAAGCCTACAACCTTTCCCAACTTTTGTTTGGTATATGCACAAAGCCATTGGAGGAAGTGTCAAAGCACAGCAAGTAAAGAAGGTTGCTCCAAAGAAATTTCTGACCTTGTCATTAGTTCCTTCTATTAAAGCAGCCATAATCCCTAGTCATTCCTTTTACAGATTCTGCTGCTTACTCTGCAGAAATTGCACAATAAAATACCATCTTTCATCCTCTGTCCCCTCCTAAAGGATTTTTGGAGTATAATTGTTAACATATTTTTCAAAAAGCAAATTAGGGCTCTTTTGGCATGTAGTGTTGTTGACAATTTTTTTCATGAGCTTATAGTTTAAAAACTAAAAATACTAAACAAACTTTAATAGGAATAGATTACACTGCTTCCCCAAACAATTTAATGGTGAGGTCTAAGATTGGCTCCGTCTTTGTAAAGGGTGAATTTTTGCTTTCTTTGCTACCTTTTAAACACACTAAGATTAATTATCAAAATGTCCTTCATTTGTATATCTAGAATAGAGAGAGAGAACCCTGTCTGTATTGACTAAGGCACATCAAATATTATGATGATGAACATTTATATTCAGCTGTTGCGTCCAATTCATATAAAGTGAATTGCATTCCTGATCACTGCAGAAGAGTAAAATGTAATTCAAGGAACCCATTTTGTCTTTTTCTAGGTAACACATACATTTATTAGTTATCCCTTACAACTTCATGAAAATTCATGGATTGTAAATCAAGCCCATCTTGCATCCTGGCCACAAGTGAGCCTGTTGTCACCACAGAGTACTTCCATTCCATTTCTGTTTCTGGGCCCTTGGTACCTGGCACTGATGTCAGTCACCAACCTATCCCTAGGTTTTGTGCAGCAGGACCATGCATTGCAATAATCCAGCTCATACAGTGGGCCACTCTTCAGCTGCACATGTCCCTGGATGCTTGGCTGAATCCCCACCAGCATCTCTTTATCCATGACAGAAAATCAGCTTCTGGTTAACCAATTCAAGAATGACACAGCCTTCAGTTGCACAGGGATTTCCCATGTATGTTTGCACAATTCACCACCCAGCCAGCAAAAGCTGCCCAGGGGCTGGGGATTCTGTAGGGCCACCTTGAGCACAGAGAGGTAAGTGTGCTTCCTGCAAGGCAATGAATCAATCAGGAGAACAGCTGGCCAATTAAGATGTGCCTAACTTCTTGCCAGATGTTACCTTTGTGCTGATGGCTGACTGCATCTTAGAGATGCACATTGTTTCTCAGCCCCTGGGGCTGCTTTGGTATCATTAAATAAAGAGAGCCAGGAACCACTCTGTGGCAGTAAGGCTGAGAGGTGCAGGCAGGCTTTGCCCACGCTGTGTAGCCCACAGCCACTTCTCAGCCTTGTGTGATGACCTCACTGCCCTGAGACACGCACAGAGTTTTAGGGGGCAGAGGGGTTAACATCTGAATGACTGAATTAATGCAAACTTTGAGCTTCAGCCTATGGAGATGAAACCTAGACTAAGCATTGCATACCCTGGGACATGGCAAGGTCTCCTGGGATAGTGGTGGAGTACTGTATGGTACTCCACCACTATCAGGGAATAAATAATATAGGTATAATATGGTACTCCACCACTATCAGGGAATAAATAGTTCAGGGAAATAAAACTGGTGCTGTCCTGTTAACGTTCTCTGCTTGAAGCAGAGCCTGATGCATGTTACTCCTTACATTGTGTTAGTCTTTCTCTCAGAAAGTGCTGACTAGCACAAGGGAAAACAGCACCATGTGGTACCCAAAATACGCAGCATGGAGTGCTAGGGAGCAGGTTAAGCTGGAGCTCTAATCCCCTTTTATTTTGAAGACTAGGTATAGTCTTCACAGCCAAGAGTATACTGAGATTCCTTTTTGAATTGTCTTGGAAGAGCCAGATAAACACATGCTCTTCATAAACAATAAGCATTGAATTCATAAATGAAAGGATTTAATGGGCAGGAAGGGATTAGGAAGGGATTGGGAAGGCTGAAGGGGGTCCCACTTCAACAAAAAGGAGAAAATGTCTAACAGTGGGTCAGGTTAGGATCTATGCTGTAATGGAAAAGAGATATCTTGAGAGTCATAAACTGAAGTCTTTAAGTGATCAACTAACTAGAATTTGACGCCCTTTGTCTAACCAAACACCCTTTTATTCTTATGTAGAATCAGCGATCACATTTCATAAATCTTATGAAAATTCTTCATCCTAGTCACCCCCTTCCTGACTTTGAGTCTAGCTCTAATTTACATCTTTAGGCTAAACAGTTGTTTTCCTTCTTGCTCACCTCAGAGGTAAATATAAAGTGACAGAATGTCCTTCTTGCTTACTAAACATAAGAATCTTTTGAGGTTTACAAAGTCTCAGATTCCAATACCCACCACATCTACCCATCATCTTCTTGGTACAGTCATTTATTGCGTGTGATTCTTGGTTGTATTCTCACAGAGACTTCTAAAGAGTTACTTAATTCCCTGATCTGAGAACACAGCACTCAGACAGGCAGTCCTGTATTTTCCACACCCCCATTGTCTGCCTGTCTTCAGAAAGGATGGATATTGTATTGAAAAAATTAATACTATAGGGAAGGCAAAAATTAAAATGGTGCACATGGAATATAGTTTACAATTAGTTAGATACTTAACTTCAGTCTTTCATAATATATATTATATTAACTAGCCATCAAGATAATTGGAATAAAATATTTGCCAGAGCCCTTTGTCCTCAGAAGGGCTTAAGCATTCAGCCACATTTCTGCAGGAAGAACAATGTGAGCAGAAGGAAAAGGCTAAATGAATTCATACACTGTCAGTAAATAAATCCCTCACTAGCTACTCTAAGTCATTCATACAAAAGGATTACATGATAAGAAATGCCACAGGTATGATGTAGTTAGGACCTAATGTAAAGGAGAAGTTTGAATAGTATTCCAAAAAGATTGTTTCATTTTACAAATCCTTCTTAAAGTTCTGAAAAGAAGAAAGATGAAGAAAATTAAGAACAAGAACCAGAAGAACAAGAAATAAGAAAGCATGTGTCTGAGAAGGCAGGAATTAGAATTCCATGCCTTGCGGGTCTATTTCAATCTACAATATTCCCACCTTAGTATTTCTTAAAAAAACCCAAACCAAATATGGAAAAAATAATTTTGGAAAAACTCTAAATTGCATTATTTGTGTTAAGTTTTTGAAGAGTTTGGGCAAATAAATGAAAGATTTCATTAGTGTTGTTCTACCTGTTCTTCTATACAGAACCTTTGAGCCTTCAAATTTAGGGAGCTAAGTCAAGTAAGCAAATAGTTTGCTATAGCATTTGCAGCTCGAATTTCAAAGCATATTCTGTGTTTCTTCTAGTGTCTGCTTGTTGTGTTGGGTTTGCCTAGCCAGGTTTTGGTGGGGGTGACTTTTAAGAGAAGCTTCCCCATGTTCAGCAGAACTGCCAGAGAAGAGAGGAGTGAGAGTATGTGAGAGGAACAACCCTGCATATGCCAGGGTCAGGGCAGAAGGAGGGTGAGAAGGTGCTCCAGAAGGTGAAGCTGAGATTCCCCTGCAGCCCGTGGTGCAGCCCATGGTGAAGCAGCTGTGCCCCTGCAGCCCATGGACATCCAGGGGGGTGCAGAGATCCACCTGTAAGCCCCCACATCAGAGCAGGTGGGTGCCTGAGAGGAAGCTGTGAACCTGCAGGAGGCCCTTGCTGGAGCAGGCTCCTGGCAGGGATCTGCAGACCCATGGAGAGAGGAGCCCTTGCTGGAGCAGGCTCCTGGCAGGGATCTGCAGACCCATGGAGAGAGGAGCCCTTGCTGGAGCAGGTTTGCTGGCAGGGATCTGCAGACCCATGGAGAGAGGAGCCCTTGCTGGAGCAGGTTTCCTGGCAGGACTTGTGATCCTGGGGGGGACCCACACTGGAGCAGCCTGTGCCTGAATGACTGCACCCCATGGAAAAAGAGACCCATGTTGGAGCAGTTTGTGGAAAACTGTTGTCCTTGGGTTGGACTCATGCTGGAGAAGTTCATAGGGAGCTATTTCCCATGTGAAGGGCCCCACACTGGAGCAGGGGCAGGATTCATCTCCCTGAGCACTGAAAATCTGACCACAACTCCCATTCCCTGTCTGTGCTACTGGTGTGGAGGAGGAAGAGGTGGGAAAGAGGGAGGCATGGGGGGAAGGTGGTTTTGCTTCTCATTATCCTGCTCCATTCAAATGGACATGGACCATACAAGATGGCTAATAATGATAGACTGTGCTGGTACCTAGCACTGAGTCAACTGCAACAATGTAGGTTTGAACACTTTTAGCTAAGGAGAGACTAATTTGTGTGTTTCACTGTTTTCTCTTTATTTAGTCTTCTCATTGCTCAGAATGTTCTTTAACATGCTTTTACTTCTTAACTTTTATTCAAGTTGAATTTTGTTTTTCCATGTGTGCATCATATTTCCTTCATATTTTCCTCCTCAACAACATGCAGAGTTTGGCAGCCATCAATTAGATCGTAGTGCCATTGTACATGATTTATTATATTTCATAATGATAAAGCAGCACTTGATCTTATGGTAAGATAAGGTCTCTGGTCCCTGATAAAAACTTCAATCACAGGACCATATTCTGTTTGTCACTGAAAAAATTCTATGCAAAAAGCTAAATAAGTCCTAATTTCCTGATATGTTAAGAAGTTTCCAGTTACTTCACCCATTCTTAAGAGAAAAAAAAAAAGCACTAGCTGTTGGCATTTCTGTTTCTTGTATGTGGCAATAGTAAGATTCACCTGCTCATTTATCAACTTCAGGCTATCTGTGCTATGTGGCACCTGCTGTTTCCCCTCATCTGGAGGGCCCAAGGAAACACAACACATTTCCCTTCCCTTCCTCATGCAGCCATTTACAGTGCAGTGAATTCAGAACCCTCGCACAGGTGAGGTCTTGGCCAGCTGCTGCATGGGAAAATAGCCAGGACATGCACTCACAAATCTGAGCTGGGTGGGTCCTTGCTCTAGAGGACAGACAAAGCCTGAAAACAGCACAGCTCAATCTTGTATTTGACACCCTGCATTGAGGGGCAAAGACCCACAGAGTGGCATCTAGGACAACAGCCATATTTTCAATTTATGAGAAAAGAACCCAAAAGCAACAATATTAGTAGAATTAACAGCAATTTAATTTGCTCAGCATCTGCAATGGCCCCTAGGATTTGTCATTTTTATACTGCAGCAAAGAAACTGCAGTAGGAGTTTCCTACTCCTAGGAGGCCAGGCTCTAGCCCAGATAGATCCATGCCTCATCCCTGAGCACCACAACAGGGAGCCTATTAAGACTGACAAGGCTGACTGCCCTGAAATTGCAGACTTTTAAACACTGACATTCTTGGCTCCAGTGGCACAAGGGCTCGGGACCTGTGCCCCAGTTTTTGGGCAACACCTCAGGACCTCTGGGTGTCAAGCACCTGGCTCTGCTGTCAGCCACCAGAGACCCTGCTGCAGAGCTGAGGGTACAGCCTCTATTTTGGGGGACCACACAGGCACAGTCATGCTGACAAGACTGATGGCGGTCTGTCTGGAGGAACTGTGCTGGGGACACAGACCCCCAACTAGCAAGACCCCAGGCATCTCTTTCCAACTCTAAGGTTAGCACTGAAAACTCAGTTTCTGTCTTTGAGAAATTAATTGAACACAAGATGTTAAATAGCCACTTTGTTTTTTGTTTCATTAACGTTGCTGACAGGTTTTCACTTATTTGCTGTTAAGTGTGTTTCTTGGAATCATATTTTTTCTCATAAAAAGGCTTTATGAGTGCACCAGAATCAGCCTTTAATAGAGAGGTATTATATTTACAAAACAAATATTTTAAGTAGAGGACATTCAATTAAATATATACAAAAGAAATGATTGAAAACTGCCTCCAAAGATGTATGTATTTCATGGACATAATCTTAAAATTGGTATCTACATTCTTTTTTCATCTTATCAAGGAGTATGACTGCATAGTGAGCTTTTCCTAACACATGGAAAATTCTCCAGAACTGATGCAAATTCAAGTGCATATGAAAGTAAAGAGGTCCTTAGCGTGTTAGCTTCAGACTGATTCTCACTATGTTTATCAAGAACTTTGGGTTTTATAATCCTTCTTTGAAATGCAATTTCTATAAGTCCTTTCAAACAACAGTTTTCCTAGGTAAAAGCTGCTGGCAGTAATAAACAAGACAGAAAACACATCTTTGGTTAAACCCTTTTAATGAGGAGACACTTAAACCATTAATGACCTGAGTCAGTGACTTTAGTAAACCATGAGTTAGTTGGCAGGTTCTACCTACCTTGATTTCCAAGGTTCTTAACAGCCACAATTACACAAATAGATTCAGTATTATGTTCCTGATTACCAGATAAATGAAAGATGCAAAAAGGAATCTAGTTAATGCCTTTATAATCACGCACAATTACCTTAAAAGGATAATAAAAGGAAAGAAAAATGTTCAGAAGTTAGGAAATGCCAGACTTACAGTTGCTTTTGCAATGTTAATTTAGGACCCTATGCATTTTGACAAAGCCTTATTTATATGGTTCATATTCCTTTTCATATCTCCTTCAAAGCAATGAGTGGACTCACATTGTGAGCAGATCAGCATGAGGAGTGTAACAGGGTATTTCTGGAGAGTGCAACAATATTCCATGTGAGACAGAGCTAAAAGGGGTGAAACACTGCCCCAAAGATTTTCACAGATGTTGAGAACACATGACTGCTGATGTTAGGGGATCTTTGACTCTTTCTCAGCCTCTGAAAACAGAGTGGCCCTAATAGATTTCCATCTTCCATGTTCTTCCATTTCTCCATAGACTGACTCACTCAGACTGAATGGAGAACTTCAGCTTCTCCCTGGACTTCTCTTGCGCCACTGCTCATGACATAATATGCATAACTTCACCCTTTCTAAAAATCTACTCTGGTGGGTCTACATGAAACAGAAAAAGAGTCATGTGTGGTATTAACCACCAGTTAAGGTCAGAAGGCCCTTGATGGGATCCAGAGGACAGAAATCCATGGTCAAGTGCTGTGTAGGGTGGGCAAACCAGTAGAACTGACAAAGTCACCTAGGCATGGTAAACCAAGAAAAAGTACCATTTGGGCTTGAGCCCAAGAAGGTCTCCATGGTCTCATTTTTTTAGCCTTTTCTAATGTATCAAGTTCCTTAAAAGCAATGCTGTCAATCTTTGTTGCAGCCAATGCTGAAAAATAGAAAGCATAAATGTCAGAAGCTGAATTTTCTGGGTTTGGTGATTTTTTTCTATGTCTGTTTTTCTTCTGATTTTCAGGACACAGGTTCAGCTTCTAACAATAATAGCAGAAGTAACAATAATTATAGTTCATCTTAATCAGTTTTCTCTTCCTGCAAAAAGAAAAAGAAAGCAAAGACCTGCACACATCACATGCATCTTGCCTTCTCTTGGAAGAAAATTTGGGCACACAAGGAAGGAGAGAAATATTGCGCTTCAAAAGCTTCCCAATTTGAAAGATCAGGAGAGCAGGACTGGAGAGCACAGAACAGGTCACTTAATGTCAGCACAGACAGAATAACCATATCCTAGATAAAAAAATAGTTATTTTTTCCAATTAAAGACTAGGTCAACTAGCACACTATCTGTTTTGCAGTCCTCTAATACAAATAAACACCAAAAAGGTGCCTGTTTGGATGCTTTATACTATTCCAGAGTTTGGAAAAGCAATAAAGAGTATATAAATGAATTTAGCTTTACAAGTTGATTAAAAAAACCCAAAACAACACATAAAACCATACTGCAATCACTTTAACATACCTTTAAATATTTCATTCAAAAGTTTAAAGTCTCCTAAACCCTGACCCTTTCTGAGGTCAATCATATGTATTATATAGAAAAAAATATTGCTATTTCTTTTTCTATTACCTTAAACATCTACATAAGATAAATCCTCCAGAAGTCCAAATCAAGAAAAAAATTACCTGCTCCGTGCCATGACTATCTCACATAATGCAATCGCTTCCTAATGAATACAAAAATCTTATCTTGAATAAAGGTTAGGCAACAGAAAAATAAAATTTTACTGCAAAGTCATCTTGCTATTGATAGCAAAGAAATACAAAAATTTAAATTACATACCGAAACCCCTTATAGGTACAAAGCTTTGAACTTGGTCAATATTCTAGGAAAGCCAGATTTTGGCAACTACACAGTACCTAGAGGGTGGATAACAAAAAAAATTGTATGCCATTGGACATAAAAAGATTTATAATACAGAACTCACTGCAACACAGTCACTGGGAATGTTGAACAAATGTTCAATTTTATCATACAATCTGATAAATATTTATTGTATAGTTCAAGAATGCATCTTAATAAGAGTTTAACTCTCCTAATTCATATTTCCCAACAGAGTAGGCATGTTTGTTACCAGTGGCTTTTCACTGCAGGGCATAGCTTTTTAGGTAAAAAAACCAAAACAAAGCAAAACAAAAAACTCCAACTACAATAAAAATAACAACCATAAACAAAAGAAAACAAAACACAACTGAAAAAACCAAACCACCTAATACTACCTTTTCTCTCCAAAACTGAAAAGAGACAGCTTCACAGGCATTGAAATAGCTAAAATAATAAAATTTAATAAAATTAAAGGTAGAATTATACAGTGATTTTTATTTTGGCTAAATGTAAGACTGTAAATAAGACTATAAATACAATAGCTGATAGTTAAGATCTGTTTATAGTACTAATACATCTACTAAAATGATTATCATGCTTCCTGTAGGAAATGAAACAATTGTATTTGCATGCCTACAGATCAAGTCTATTCTATTTCCCGTGGATCATCTATGTATACCTAGACAGGTGTGTTGCCTTCAGGCTATTTTTACTAAAAACATCTGAAATCACAACTGTGAACCAGTTCTGCAGGTGGGAATTTACATTTGAATTTGAAAAGTTCTGTGCAGCTTTAAGGAAGAGTAAAGTATTTACTGAACAGCCATGGCCACTGGTTTTAGAGCTGGCTTCCTTACTGGGACCCATATTAATAATCAGGTCTTTCAGAAAGGCTTATTTTTGCCAGGAAATAATTTGGGCTACCATTACCTAGGTGCTTAAACATAAAGGTTCAGGAACCTTGCCTGAGGCGCTGGAGTTCAAAAGCTTTGCCCAACACCTAAATTAAACAGCATTGTGCTACAAACATGTAAGAACAGGAACAGCAACCTCTCAAAAGACAAACTGCACCCACACTGCCTGTGGCTGCACTTACCCAGAGCTTAACTTCAGAACTCCCCTTGCAACTTTAAGAAATTACTGCTTGAGGTACAGCATGAAATTCCTATGTGCAAAAAAATTAACTTCAATCCGGTATAATTTTCTTATCTGTCAGATTTCTAACTATTCCTTTTCATAGCTTCAGGGAAAAAAAAGAAAGAAAAAACCCAACGTTTTTCTAATGGGCCACTGATCAGAACTGTTATTCTGATGGTGAAATCCCAAAGGGAGACATGTTTCAGATATGAAGTATTCCCTCCAGAGTCCCTGGCAGTCATAGAAAGAAGAACTTCTTGATGTATAAAGACGGTGTCACCATTGTCAGAGAATACTACAGCAGGAAATGAACCACAAATAAAAGCAATGTCTTTCTGCCTAGGAATCAAAATAGCTGTTTTTTAACCTACAATAATTTTAGAGAATAAAATCCTAATGAATGCTTGCACATATTATGAGAAAAAACCTCTTGCCTGTAGTGTTTTTTGAATGTGCATGTACTTGGACAAATACTCAAGCTGATAATTTAGAGAGGACGAGGTTGTACACAACATATAGAGAAAGTCCCCATCAAGAAATCAAAATATCATTTTATAGAAGGTGAAATAATGTACAGTTCACAGCCAACCTCACTCTTCCAACAAATGGAGCCATAAATGCAATTTTCTGTCCTTTGCTCTGAAGAATTAATTTTAAGGTATTCATATTTTTCTTCAAGTACATCTTAAGTCTCAATTAAATCCCCAAAAGCTACAATAAAGTAACATTAAGAACCAACTTAAACCCATCACGGCAAGGAAATTCAGTTTTAGACTAAAAATTTTGTCTCACTCTTCATCTTTAAATCACTCTGTTTTGGTTAGGAATTGTATGGTCTGGAGAAGTGTGTGATTTTTCATACTGCACAGTACATATGTTCCAGCACTTAGGTTAAAGGAAAGTCAGAATTTTTAGACTTAACTCTGAATATCTTTACCTTTGAAGACTTAGCTGAAGGATCTATAATTAGTTTAATATGAGTTTTAAACATTTAAATCTTTTCACCTTGGAGTAGAAAGTGGAATTTCAAAAGCTCCTATTTTGCTGTATACTTCAATAGCACTTCCTAAATTCAAAGGATTGAGCACCACTTACTACATGAGACTGAATATATGCATTTTTAAATGGCACTTAGACATGAGTGGCTTAAATGTGGTAAAAAAGGCTTACACATTGCCAATATAAGTTACAAATTCAAACATTCGGGCATGAAAATCCTTTCTCTAAGTTGTTTTCAAGCTTCATCCTTTTTTTTCTGTAATAACTAAAGCAAAGCCACAGTCGCTGCAGCCATTTGCATCTAAGGAAGAGATGTTTTGCTTTGGTGATATAGTTAATGAGTCTAAAAATATTCAGTATAATAATTCTGTCAAAGCCCCCACAGTCTCCTCAATGAGCAGAAGCCTGCAGGATTCCAATGGGGAGCCAAGTAATGAGCTCTCAGCATTCGCTCCCACACCGTCCAGACGAAATATACTCGGGCCTCCACGGTTCCACATCATTAGCAACATGAAACAAAGACACATGCTTGACTTTAATAAGCGACTAAAGTTGCTGGCTTATTAGGCTGTCACTGCACATAAACTCTATTTCAGTGTGACAAAACAGTTCCCTGCAAAAACAATAACAAAACAAAAACAAAAAAAAAAAAAAGAAAACAAAACAAAACACAACTAAAACAACAACAACAATAACCAAAAAAAAAAAAGGAAAAAAAAGGATGGGAAAGCTTTTCCAAGTGGAGATTGGTATAATTTAGTGTAGTAAGTGATTGAACAGAGTTGAAAGGAGGCACATGGGAAGTGATGGGTTTCTGACACGGGCTCTCACGGGCACGCTGCAGACCACAGTTTCACTGCTAGAGACGAGGGATACAGTGGGCTGCAGTGATCAGGCTGTGGGCATATGTGACTGAGTTTTAGTTGATATTCCTGCAAGACAGGAAGTGAAGAAGCTTATTTCCCACTGGGAAAAGTTCAGGCATGATTAACTTGGGCATGACCAAATAGGTCAATGATATGACAATGTGTCTAGCACAATAATTAAGTGGAAAAATGTGTGTAATTTGTTTCTTCTTGTTCTTCACATACCAATAATGCATTAGCAAGGATTCATTTAATCACTTTCATTATATAAAAATTGATAGCAACACAGTATGATAGTCTTCAATCGAATATATTCCTTTAAATTATATTTATTACCTCGGCAAAATAGTTGCACCGATGAATACTCTTCAGCGTTTAAACTTTAATGTTTGATTTGCAGAGCTACTGAAGAGCTTTTTAAATGTCAATTTCAGCTAAAAGTACACTGACAGAGACAGAAAAAAAATATAAATATTTACATTTTAAAAAGGGTGGCTTTTCATCTTAAGTAAAACTCAGCATCAGGGATGTGCAGCAAAGAACCCTCCTGTGCCACATGCTTATTCCCAGTTTTAAACATTCTCCTGTTTCATATCAAGGTGATATATGTGAAAAACAAGGGATTGATGTTTACAGAGGGGTTCACTTGTGCCTTAAGTCAACAAGCTGGCTATGGCACTCATCTGAAGGGTAAAGATCAAAGCTCAGGTTCTCTCTTCTGCACTATTTCAGAGCAGGCATTGATATTTTCACGCACTGCAAAGTCACCAGTTGAGCTTCAAGAGAAGGGAATGGTAAAAATCTAGCCATACACATTCAATAGTGTGGCCTTAGAATACCCTAGATTTTTTGAAATGTATGCTGAAATCCCAGTTCCAGACTGGGTTTAAACAAGTCAAAATGAATAGAAATACAGTCCTAGGCTCAAAGAACATGTCCTTGTCAAAGCTTTTAAATAAAGTCCTGTGAAGAATTCAATTCTGAAACCCTGTCATTTTTCAAAGGATAAGATTTCTTACGCAGACATACTGAGCTTCTTTACATATTTGTTTCATTCAGAATACTTTTTACAGATGAACTTTTCTTTCTGAGCTCATTCTCAGACCCTTTTGATAATGGCACCAGACTTTCAGGAGGCAGCCATCTTAATATTATTGACATTTTTATACATAGATTGGTGGGCATATTGGGGAGAATAATATAGTGATTAAAGGGTAAGGTTAATATCTATATTTGGGGGGCAGTTCTGTAGCAGTGTTGTTAATTTTTTTGTTTGTTTGGAAAATGTTGAAGAAGAAGGGCTTGCATCTAGGTAGCTTTTATCTAGATTCAGCTAGGAAATGCTAAATACCAAAATACTGTCAGAGTTACCTTCACAAGTTCAATAAGCACAAAGATGACCTGTGCAGGCTAGATAGGCTCATGTGTTTTTGTTAATAATCTCAGACATTTTTTCTAATGACATAATTAATTTTGAACAGTTGAAAAGCTTCTGTAATTTATATTAAATGGTAAATAAATACATGAAACAAAAATAAAACCCCCAAAATTTTCCTTCAGCAATAATACACTCACAATCCATAACTAACAGGAAGACAAACAATCCATATTTGGCACAAAATACTGAAACTCTATTTATACCCTGGTTCCCAGTTGATTTAAACCTTCATTAGAAAATATACAACTGTTAGTGCAGAAAAATAGAAAAATCTCATGTAATAGGAGTAAATTATATATGAATGAGAGCCAGGCACCCCTTGACACACTGCTGATAGAACCCCTGGCTTCAGGCATACTACTGAATTGGAAACTCTGTTGGGGTAGCACCCCATACAGAATAATGTGAGAATAAAATTATACTATAATAAATTCATCCTAGTGACAATTTTATGCACCATTCACTACTGTTAATTTAATAAAATACCCTTGCAGGGTAGCTGCCCCTGTGTCCCAGAGTGCATGTTCCAATCCCAGACTCAAAGCAGCAGCTGGACTTCACTGAACTGATTGTCAGTCACTATTCAGTGGCTGAGAGTACTTTCTGTGGTCACGGGCAGTACTTTAGAAAATTACAGCATTTTAGCTATAATTCTGCACTAGAACTGTCTTTCATTTAATTCTGGAAGGAAATTATGGCTGCAGGAATCTGGGTTCCCCACAGAGGTTCCAAGTAGCTAAAGATCTTGCAAGTACCATAGAAATTCTCTTAATGGCTTGTTTGCTATACTTTGATCACCTTGAATCTAAATAGAAGAAAATGTATGAGGAAGGAAAGAGGAACATATTTTATCTCATGTACATTGATTTAGTATCTTTCATTAATAATTCCCTTTCATGCTCCTATGTGTTCCTCTATAGATGTCAGAAGTGTAACAGATTAAATAATTTTGCAAGGAAATACAAGTCTTGCAAGTCTTATATCTTTCTTTGTGGTCACTGTTCTTCACAAGATCTCCTTTCTGTGAAGAAAACATGTTTGCAAAATATTGACTAAGGAAACCAAGGATAATCCCTTTCTCAGGATCCCCTCCACACGGCAGTAGGGAGAAATCAATTACCCTAAGCCTTTGTTCTTCCCCACAGAAGAAAAAATGCCATTTGAAATATCTGGTGAGTGTAGCATTTTCCAAATGGTAGAAAGGAATGTCAAGCCACTTGATGAATGTCAAAATGTCAACATGAGAGAGAAGTGGTTATCTGCATTCCACCTGTGTGTCTCTCAGACCTGCTCTCTGACCCAAAGGCTGTCGTTGCCTTCCCAGCACATTGGGGTAAATACCACATTTGGGTAAATACCAAATACCACCCATACGGATGCCCATATATTTGGGTACATACTTCCACTGGGGAGTATGTACACCATCAGTGCTTCAGAGACCTAAAAAGGGAGTGGCTGCCTTATTGACTCCAGCATTTCTGGCCACAGACAAACCCTGGTAGCACTAAACCAGCGAGGAGGAAAATAAACTATATTTAAAGAGTTAAGAGAACATACATATACAGAACTTCAGATTGATCTATTAAAACAGACAGAAGTCTTGTTGCATGAGCAATTGTTTTCAAAAATGAATGTATCAGTGGCATCACCAGAGTACAATCCAGTGCAAAACAACACTTAGCTATCCTCAGAATACAACAACTCCAAATTATATTCTTTCCCCAGTCTTACAACAATCTGAGAAACTCTCAGAAATGTCAATTCTTGCCCAAATAAAGCAAAAGTAGTCTCTGATCATTCAACAGCATAATTTTTTGCTCGGTAACAACATTGGCAAACGGATGATTTAGTGTTAAAAATCCAAAAGCATATGTAAAACTCAAGTTGTCAGAGGGCTTTGACACATGAAAAGGTTACCACGCATCGGCTGCTCTGTCATTTAGTCACTGTGCATTCTTTTACTATGTAAAGAGTGTTCAGTGTGAGGTAATTTAAGGCAGGCACAGAAATATCATGGTGGAGCTTAAAAGACTGTATAGGCTTACAAACAGCACCACAAGACATGGCAGTTATGCCTCTAGCTAAATGGTTTGCACACCTGCAGAAGTTCTGTCCATGTATCCATACTGCAGGAACGTCCAGCCCTGACTGGGAAATCATATATCCCTCACTCACAGCAGGATAATCCACCATACTGTTCTTGTGTGCTGCTGTTTGCAGAACTGCACACAGGCATCACCATTCTGCAGCTGGTGGGCAATAATGTGTTCGTGTGTGAAAAATCAGGACTACTTTGTCCTTGACAAAACATGTGCTTGGTGGTTTGGCATTAAAATTTGTAATTTTGTATTGAACCTAGTGAGACAAAGAGGAAATATTTTCTGAAAACATTCTTCTGGAGTTGATAAAGAAGGCAGTGACTTAAGTTTCCAAAATATTTTGCTATTTATATTTTTCACCATGAAATCAACATTTATTAAAAGCAACAAAAAAAAAAAAAGATATTTGGCTGTTATTAAACATAAATGAAAGAACATTTAAAATTTCAGTTTTCCACCAAAGGAATAGTCCTCCAAGTTTTCATTGTCTTATGCTTTTGGGGTTTTTTTAACATGAAAATATTTCCAAAATATATTTCTGCTTTCTCATTAAATATTGATAATTTCTGAGACTTTCATTTTATTAAATTACTTGTGACTAGTACAGTGCATGAAAACATTGACATGAACATAAAACATGTAATTATATGAAATATATAGAATATATCATGTATTCTATGTACATATTTACAATGTATTTGCTCTATCAAAATATGTTTTTTGTACAATGAAAAATATCAGTGTTACAAAGCCAATGGCTTAAAAAAATTTCTTTCACAGAAAATGTAGGTTTTTTTTCTTTTAAATATAATGTCAAATATTTTTTAATTACTCTAACTTCCCACTTCTAACCAAGTTTAGCAGATGATAGTTTACACTTTCATGGTCCAATCATATGTACTTTCCTGGAAAATAAGGTGCACCAGGCAAAACTACCAGCTGCAACAAACACAGCCATATACACTGGTACAAGAGGCCACAATTTCTGCTCCCAGCCAAGGGGCTTAATAAAATACAGACTACTGATAACCTTGTGTTCAGAAAGCTTAAGGACGCAACAGTAAGGTGGCAGATTGAAATCTTCCTTCAGTGAGGCTGGATAATGGAAAAAATGACTGCCATCCACTGTAAGAGGAGGAAAACACTGGCTCCAAAACAAGGAGAAGGGATACTTCTTTGCCTTGCCAGCCCTGCTGCATGTAGCAGGAAAGATCCAAATTTATCCCTTGAATGACATGCAGCTTTCAAGCAGCTCCAGCACTTCTCTCCTGTCAGAACTGTTCCTCATGGCCAGCACTACACTGAGCTGGAAACTGCAGAATAAAACAAATGGGCAGCTGGGAGGAGAAGTGAGGCAGTGAGGGCTGCAAAGCTCAATATTATTTGATTGTTTTCAAGCCATCCAGGCACCTTAACCTGTGCTGTCCTGAACTGCAGAGGGGATAACCCACATGTTTTGAGGCTTGCAGACATACCTTAGCTCAGGGGTTGCTATGCTGAGAAATACTGGACATCTCTGTGCTAGGAGGAGGAGGATGTCCTCAAGGAAAGTAAAGACTAAAACACGTACAGTCTGCCATCTCCCTTGTAAAAACATGGCAAACAGAAATCCACAAAGACTTATTGCAACCTCTTCATCTAGATCCAAATTAGAGAGGTTAGCTGAAGATAGTGAAGATAGAAGAAGGTGAGATGACTGTTTAACAATACATATTTTTATCAAGGGAAAAAACAATGACTTCTCTGGCTCCTCTTCCCTTCATTCTATTTTCATGGCAGTTCCTCTTTGCAGGCAAGGTGTTCAACATATGTAAATAAAAGTAGTGCAATTACTGCTTAATTACTCTTTCTAGGAATAACAAGCAACTTGTAAAGATGTTAAGATTTTCCCTTTAAAATCAAAGTTGTCTTGAATTTACGCAAATCTTGCCCCTCGAATAAAAGCTTGTAGCGATGAGAAGATTCAGAAAATGCTTCAACAGCAATAACTGGGATGGACGCTGTGTTGTAATAATTTGGATACACTTGACTAATGCAGTTATTCACAATGAGGTTGGCACAGTGCCTGAAGCATTGAGCAAACAAATACAGCAAGACATTCAGTTTAACATCTCCCAACCCTGTGCTGAGATCTCTGTTCGGTCCAGGGGTGTTGTGGACACTACAGAACACTCTGTCATCAAAAATTGCCAAAATATATTTGTATTTCTTTGTTAAATTCACTAGTGTGTTTTATGCAAAAAATGCTGGTGAGGCACAAGCATTTTTAATCAAATTAGTATGCAACATAAGGCAGCTGTGTATTCAAATGGGTTTTTAAGCAATTTGGTTGTTTTCTTTATAATAACAGGAAAGAACATTTTGATTTTGAAGGTGACAGAGGCAATATTACCAGAATTAAACAATCTGAATTAGCTTTTTCATGAAATGTAATATGTTTTATGCTTTTAGATGGGATGCTCCACTGCTTTCAGATGAGCCTTTCACTGTCACAGTCAATGGCCAGGAACAGAATAAGCTCTGGAGGTAGGATTATCCTCAAATTTAATTTTTTTTTTTCAAGAAGCTAATGGCAAATGTTTCTAGCGAACTTTAGGTGCATCTGTGTTATAACTAGAGAACCAAAACAGGATATTAAAAGAAAAGTATTAAATTAGTAAACAAAGTTTGACATTTTGCTTAGCCTGAATTTGACATATGAAATGAATATAATCTCTAGAAGGCTTATATATATATATATAGATATGATACAGTATATACTGCTGTTTTCAAATACACATAGGAAAAACATAATAGAAATCATTTTCTTTTATAATATGCTGCCAAAGAAACATATCTTCAAAATATTGACATATTAGCTTGTGTAGCATGATAGAGATTTCTGCAAGGAGTGGGTATGAATTTGTTTTTGTTACATCTCAAGATGAGGAAATTTTTGTCTGTTCTACAAAACTGCAGTTATAAGAGGATTCACAAAGGACACTAGTTGACTAATACTGCAAATAATTCTCTGGAAAAATTCTCTGGGAAAAAAAAAAACATAACAAGTAAGTATTTTATATCATTCACTGACTTTGAGGTCAAATGTACTAAGCATAAATTAAAAAGTTATCTTTTTTGCTTAACATGCTTAACATACACCAGCAAGGGTTGTTCAGCAAATGAGGCTTGATTCCTTTTATCTGACAGTCCAGCACAACACTCCCAGGTATCCAGAGGGTTTTCCAGGGGTTAAACCCACTTTAGAGAAGCCCTCACAGAGATATTTGTGTATGATGTATGCTAGGCTGATGCACCCAGCTAACCTAAGGAAAGCACAACAGGGATTTGGGGAGTGACAGAGCATATTTGGTGTGCCCAAGACCTTGGTGTAGAGAGCTACCAGGGCAGTGGAAGTCTTTACAATTCTTGACATATGCCTTGCAACAGAATGAGAACCTGGGGACAGAATAATCAGTAGAATGGGGCCCCCATTCACGGTGGGGCGTTGAAACCAGATGATCTTTGAGGTCCCTTCCAACACAAACCATTCTATGATTCTGGGGTTTGCAGCACTGTTTTAAGGTAACTAGTCTTGACTTTGCACTGAAATCAAGCAGTGTCCACAGTCACTTAAGGCCAAGAGATTAAAAACTCTACTCCTTGGTTTAGGGCCCTCTTCTAGAGTATCAATTGCCAATCCTCTGGCCAGAATCTTCGCCAGGCTGGTGGCAGCTGTGTGCCCTCTGAGGGCTGTATATAGGAGACATGCACCCAGGAAGGTGGTTCCTTTGTGGAGTGTGTGCTGAGAAGAATTTCCAGATTTTGCTGAGTATTGACAAAGCTCATGGATCTAAAAGCAAGTTTTGCAAGTTATGCAGCTCTAGCAGAGTCAGCACATTCATGGTTACAGATCAATTCTTTGTATAAATATTATTTTTGACTATGTAATCCTGATATTTCAATTCACATTTTTTTTCAATTAAAGTAGATAACTGCCTTTTATACCTGCCACTGTGTAAGGTAAACAGTGAGAGATTTTTTTGCTTGCCTATGTCAATTTATTCCTAGAACAACCCTGCAAGGAGCATTGCTGGGATCCCAACATACAGAACACAAGAGTCACAGGGTAATACAGGGAAAAGAGTCTGCTTGGGTGGATGACAAAAAGTAGTAATTCTTTCAGTGAATCTGAAGGAATATGTACATTAAATATGACATTCCAAGAAAGGGATATATTTCTTGGAGTCTTTGTTGCTGTCTTCATAAAGCTATTTTGGGCACCTTAAAAATGGAGAAACACCATTGGGAATCAATTAAAGTAAGCCCAAGTAATTGTAGAGGGATCAACACTGGACATCTCAAAAGAAGAACAAGAGGAAACCTTTATGTTATCTGCTAATTTACCAATGCAGAAATCAGACTGCTATTGTTTAAAATGATGTTTGGCTTTCTTTCTGATATGTTACTTCAGCCAATTTGCTCTCATCAGCTAAAGGAAGCTGGTCATGCAGCCCTGACATCAGAAATGTAAGTACCACCCCTATTCCTATGTGCACAATTACCAAGAAAATTCTGGAAGGCAATCTTTGAAATACAATAAAAAACTTCATAAGGGAAAGCAAAAAGCCATAATTAGGTCTTATACTCTCCAAGAATTGAGATAAAGGATCTGGCAACATAGGACCTGCAATCACCTAGTAATAGATGTAGAACATTCTACAATATCTCAGGACAAAAAGAATTATTCAAAAAACTTCAGGCCATTAGAGTTAGCCAAAATTCTTTTGCAAGAATATTACTAGAAATAATGGTATGGGACAAGATTACAAGACATTTAGAAATGGGTGATTTAGTTTGGGGCAGACACCAAAGGAAAACTGTGTTTGACAAACTACCTTGAATCTGATTATTTTAATGTTCTGTTGTTGAAGGGATGAATTGGTGTCTGCAATTTATCTGATTTTCAAAACTATTTTTGATATTTGCCATGAAAGAGATCTAGTTTATGAAAGGGGAGTAAAAATTATCTCAGGAAAATGAAAGAGCATGTCAATTAACAATAACACTTCAGGTGGAAAAACATATACAATCAGCAGTCAATAAGCACCACTTCCCTTGACCTATTACACAAATTGCATTGAAATCAATGTCAAGAATGGCTAGATTTAGTGGCAAAACATATTAAGACAAACAAAATTACATTGGGTAACTGGGAAATGGATAGTAAAGCTGAATCAACACAGTTTATCTCTGGAAATAAGATCAGTTCTGGTGCTTGTTCATACCATGATTTCTCATTCCCAATCTCTTTTTTTTGCATTCAGTCTTTCACTCTTCAATTCAGCAAGTTCTTTTCAGAAAATGTGAATCTTTTTTTTATTAAAAGGGCTGGATAAATGTAAGGTATTTATATGATTCATTTATTCCAACAAATATCAAACTCTGGGTTTACCTATAGTGACTTGCAGCAATTCATACCCAAGAGCACAAATCAATTTGCTACAGCTGCTCCCTAGAGAAGTGAATTTCTAGCCTAGATCATTGTTTCATTTTAGTCTTTGTCTTGTGACAGGGACACCTGTCCTACTGACCTCTTTGATCAGGGCATTAGGTACAATTCCTTCAGGCAAATAAGGAAAAGCAGTTTGCCTTGTATTCTTTCAGTTTAACTTTCAATATAATATTTCCCTTAATGCAAGCCTAAAATTCTTCAGGAAGCACTCAGTCTCATCTCTAAGTTATTTATTTTAAGACAAATATATTTAAAGTCATATTAACTTTATAACCAAGACACATAAAGGGATCTTTAAATTTTCTTTCATAATTGATAGAATTTTTGAGTGTAGATGGCAGGTCAGATTGAAAATTTCCACCAACACTGCTCTACAGAAAGGGCTATATAAGAACAACTAAAAAAAGAGGTATGAGAGAGAGTCAGTTTGGAGGAGTTGGGGATCACTCACCCCAAAACCATTGCCCCAAAAGACTGGCTCACTGCAATCGATGTCTGATAGCAACCAATGAGCAATAGTCTGAAAATAACTTAATTTCATACACATCAATATGTTTTGGTTTTTTTTTTTGAAGGTTGACATGGCCTCTCAGGTTGATTGAAAGGCAGTTCCTTGCTGTAAAATATCAAGTAGCCACAAAAGGGAGGTGCTAGAATTTCACAGCTCATTGAAGGGAAGGGCTGTTTACCAAACAGTTAAATATACATGGGAACTTCTCAGTATAGAATGAACCTTTCTTCTAATAAAGCTTCATTTACTCATTTGGATCATATTTTCTGCTAGTTTCAAGGAAAATACTAAATCCATCTAGCCCTCCTAGACATTTTGAAAGGTAAGAGTGACCCAAAGGTAAGGTGTAAGGTAAAACATTAAGAGAAGAGGAACGTTCCCAAAACCTGAAACACTGACAACCACATTATTGAGAGGGAAGCAGAAAGCTACTTGAAGATGGAAATTGTCATCTACTTTAGGTCTAAATAGAGCAAATGTAGTTTTTCTTTTACTCCTAGCTTTTTAATATTCTAAGTGCTATTACTTACAGATTCAGCCTAATTCCAGACAAAAAAAAAAAAAAAAATAATGGAGCTAGGCAAAGTTACTCTTCACTGAAGGGAGATTGACACTAAAAACCAAGCCTCTGGGACACTTCAAAAAGTGTTCTGATATCCCACCACACCCTTACTGTATCCATAGAAAAAGGAAAAAGCTTCCAACTCTAGTATGCAGGCCAGGTAGGAGCAGGAGTACCAGTGACTGTCTGCAGCCTTGGAAGTTTCCTGATATGCAGTAATATTGTGAGGGGGTAAAAGCTCAAACCTTGAAAATCAAGGAGGGATTGTTCTCCAAAATCCCAGGGTTAAGGGTTCTCAAGACGTGAAAGACTCAAATTAATATTCTCATGGTCTGATTTAGAGCAGAGATTTGGAAGAAGATAAAATGCCTTTCAGATTATGCCCAGATCTGGGACCTACATTATTGTGAAGTTTCTTCCTTCAGCATTACTGATGAAACTACTTTTTTGCATCATTTCCTTAAAATTTCTTTCAGCCTGGGATTCTACTGTTAGATTAACATCTTAATGAGTATTTCATCCTTTTTGTTTCCTTCAAAACTAATTCTTCACAGTGTGTGAAAATACAGTGAGAAACCAAGATAGACTTATCCAAGGATAACTTGTAACCTGGTCATTCAGGCAGGTGTTCTTGGGAAACAAGAGAATTTTATTTGTTTCTCTGAAACTTTAAAATCAGGTTTTCAAGCCACTTTGTTCTCTGGATATGTGCTTTCATATTTTATTGTCTGACCGTGTTTTAAAAATATTGCTTAAAAGACCTTAATCATTAACCTTACATGTGTCAAAAAAAAGCACTGTCAGTAAATGGTTGACTGGGAGACATGATGAACTCCTTCCTGTTTTTACATCTTCTAATTTGTTTTCTTAGTCAGATATCTCCATCAGAAAGGTGAGAAGGTGCATAAGAATAAAAAACCTTTTCTTTCATCTATTCCATCCAGACAAAACAAAATGTTCTCACTGTGTACCCTTCAGCTGCTAATGTAATGCTTTCCAAGAGCCATTGCCTGCTCTCCTTGTTACTTTCAAGACAAACCCCTCTAGTTCTGCCTTCTGGTTCTTCCTATGCAGAAGAATATCTGTTTGTATCAATATTTTCAAAACTGCAGGGACAGCAGGATGGCATAACTGCTTTTGGTATGCTCCCTTCTCAATTCCAGGGATGTTTGCAGTGGTGGGTGGTTCAGTATCTAACAGGGGTGAGATGTTGTCCATCAGCATCACTGAGCAATTCCTGCACAGTCTGTGGCTACCCTTCATTCTTATGTTTGGAAATGAACCTGAGCAGCTTTTAAAGAACAATAGTGATAATATTATTTCCAAAGCAGGCCATGGTTGTGATACACAATGAAGGTGGAGCACTCTGAGGTGGATCACTGAATGCCAAAACAGACAAATTCCAAAACAGTCTAAACCATTTAGTTACCCTTTTTTCTGAGATAGATCTTTTTCATAAGATCTTGATCCTTGTTGTCATAGTGCTAATGAAGCCTTCAGCCAAATCTGCATTAGGCTATTTCTGTGTCTTTGTGGAAATTACTGATTTGGAAAACTAATGTGAATCATACCGTGCATCAGTTCCCTTCTCTGTTTCAAGGAATAAAATTATTTCTTCTTTCTCACTCCAAATTTCTCTTTTGGAGTGAGCCCTCTCTCATTTTTTTAAACTAATCTGTAAGAGCTTGGTAGCCATAGTTATGTCACTTTTCTTAATATTCCTTATCCTGAATACATGAGACAGCAATTCTACCTGCTCTTCTTAGAAGATGGGATATTATCTATGTTACAAATTCAACAAAAAAACCCATGTAAACATGTTTTGAAAAAAAACAAAATTGAACTGTCTGCTGACAGTTTTAGTAGATTCCTTGAAAGGGTTTCTTACATAGAATTACATTCTCCATTTAAATTTATTCTTTTATGAATTCTCTAGGAAATTATTTAGATAATACTGTAAACTATAGGGTGTGTAGTGGGATTGGAGCTGGTCAGCACATTGTTGGCCTTTTTTTTTCTCCTTTAAAAACTGAAATAAACTTAATTTTATGAAAGCAAAACTTGAAATACCTTTCCCCAAACCCACAGCAGACATTCAACACAGACAGTTGAGAATTATTTTTCAAACTACTTCCAGCTAATTGTAACTGAAAACTGATTGTAACTGAAAACTGATTTCACAGATTCCTGCTGATTTCTGCTATTATTTTTTTTTTTTGGAGCAGAAAGTTTTAAGAAGGCACAACAAAAAGTTTCGACCAGTTTCTAGAATTACAGTTTGCATAACAAGGCAAATTAATCTTATATCTTAAACAATTAAGAATTTTTTACTTTTCCAAGCAAATAAACACAGGAAATGTAGGCCTAAAAAAACTTTAACATAAGTAACCCTTCTGAGGTGAGTTACAGTGGAGGTATTCTTTATTAGCATGAAAGATTTTAAGAAGTGCTTATGACCTACAAAGGAAAGCAAAACCATGATTATTATTAATCTAGAGAATTTTGTTTGTTATTTTCTACAAGGCTTTTTCTCAGTTACTGAGTGCTAAGTCAAGTTACTTTGACACCAAATATTTTTATAAAGTATTTGCAAGATTAAGCTGTAACTCTGTGACCTTAATGATGCTCTTAATATAAGTTTGAAGTAAATCTGAATGAACATGAGTTTATGCAGCTAATAAGAATGTAAATTTCAAACTATTAATCCATGCAGTTAAAAAAATCACAGAATCACAGAACATTCTGAGTTGGAAGGCACCCTCAGGGATCATTGAGTCCAGCTCTGAAGTCAATGGCCCAAATAGGGATCAAGCCCACAGCCTTGGTCTTATTAGCACCACGCTCTAACCAACAAGTAGATGAGATATGGTTATCTTTTGAACTTTTGGACATTTATTCAGGAAATTTTTTAATTACTCTGGAACTATTAAGCCTGGCTACTTTAGATATAAATAGGAGAAAGAAAGTAAAAACTTGAAAGAAGAAGAAAAGAGGAGCTTGAGATGAAGCTCTTCTCATTCTTGATTCTGATATTTTTTATTTTTTATTTTTTATTTAAGAAGTCTGTGACTCAAAAATAATTCTAACATCTCTGTAAAAAGTTGCAGAAAAAACAATCTTATTTCAGGGTCAAGTCAGTTCACATTCACAGATTTCCCAGTATAAAAATCTCACAAAACAGGATCAGGGTAAGGCTTCCTTCCTGAGAGAAGTGTGTTGAAAGCTTGTCAAAAAACATCTCCACCTTAACAGTGTTTTCAGAGACATGAAACAAGACAGAGGATCACAGCCACAGCTGAGCAAGGATTGATCAGCCTCATGCCAGGCCTTTCCTGCAATTTGTGCACACAGACATATTAATGTTTATGCATGTGTTGGAACTGGTGGTCTAATGGAATTGCTAGCAATGTCCATCTCTTCCTACTTTGCTTAGTACAAGAGAGGCCCCTCCCCAGTGCCTCTTTTCCTATTCTGTTCAGCCTGGTGCTTAGAGTCTGGAAAAATATAAAAGCATGTGGGGATAAAAAGAAAACAAACCCAAACAATCATTCTTTTTAATTAGAGGTAGAATCTGCTGAGAAAGAACCAAAAAAAATTCATGCAATAAGGTAAAAAGCTGCTGGTGGAAGAACTGAGCTCACTCACGTTTCTTTGATGATTTGTTTCTAAGGGATATTACCGACATGCACCAATTCAACACATTAGGAAACCCCTACGGACAAAATTCTTTCATGTTTTACAAAAGATCATTCTTGTTTATTTGTCTGATATCCCTTAAGACTGAATCATGATTTTCTCACATCAAGTCACATCATTGTGGAGGAATATTTGATCTGCAGTCAAAATTGCTGGTTTTGTGAATCAAGCCAATGGCATCACCATTCACACCCCTCTACTTAAAGAACTGTGTACTGTAAGAAATGTGGGCCACTAAAACCAGTAATATTCCTACTCATCTCATTTGTCTTAGTACCACAAGTGTCCCTGAGGAAAAAAAGGGGGCAAGTATCCTTTAAATATCTCTGACCGTGGAGGGGGAAAAAAAGCAATTTTCCATAATCATTACTCTCCAGGCATCAGAGAACATTCAGCTTTAAAATGAAATGCCTAACCAAATTATTGAATTCCTAGTCTTTTCCAGGAAAAAAAACCCCAAACCAAAGCAAAGAGATTTCACAGAAGACACTAACACTGAAGTTCTACAGACTTCACTGCATTCTGTGACTGCAGAACTGTTGTCCTATGCAGCAAAACTGTGACCTGATTAGCCACTGATATGGCTGGTGCATCTGGAAGAGAGACTGACTTACCCATAAATTAGCTCAAAAACATCCTTTTGCTATCAAAACTAATAATTAGATTTGGTTGCCTGTTGCATTAATATTCTGATTGAGTCATTTGAACTTATTGAGTTATTGATTCAAATTTAATTGTAACATTAACTTTATGTTTACATTGTTTAAATGTAATTAGCTCTAAGAAAGATTAGGAAATTTGCATAATAAAAAGCTTATTGAAGATACATCTTTTTCCCCTCATATTTTCATATGAAACTGGCTATTCTGTAAACATATTATAGTATCAAAGCTCTAAGGCAAAACGAACTTCAGTTAAAAATTCTGTAAACGACACATTTTTGCTTTCTAGCTGCTATCTAGTCTTGTTATATTGGCAAAACTCAAATGTCTGCTCGATTACCCATTTATCTCCCTAATCAAAATAGTTATGAAAGTTGGTTAAAGATTTAATATATAAAGAGATAAAAATGATGAAGTTCTTCCTATAATAATTTCTATTTCTTTCCCACTGAATCCTTGACAGTTTAATTTTTCCTGTACATTTTATAAGAAATTGGGAATGGGTGGGAGTTTTTGCCAAAATTTAACTATGCTTTCCCTACTAGTTTTTTGAAGACATGAAGTAAACCATGGTCTCCAGATAAGTGAACTAAACCCAAAGTTTAGAATCAGAAATTATTTTTTCTTTATATGAGAGCTGTATTTTTTTAAATTTGGGTTACTACATAGGAACAACAAAATCAGAAGGAATTCATTACCTAAACTGGAAAGTGCCCATTGTCAGGTTTACTTTACATTTGGCCTTTCTAAACAACAGGGACGTTATTTTAAAACAGCTGTGACCCAGATGAGAAGCATACTAATGGAGGAAATATCCAAGAGGTCAGAGTCAGAGTCAGACACATGCACGAGAAAGACATGAAAATATGTTATCTATAAAAGTATTAAAGAACTTCACTTGACTTGCATGACTTTCTGTATCAAGCATGCTACAGCAGTCTTTTGATTCTAATACGAAACTCTAGTAAGGATCATTGCACTAATGCATGAGGATTTGTGATAATGTTGCAGAAATTTTACTGTCAAAACTGAACTGCAGTGTAATGACTTTTGTTATCATGGTTTCTAATAACTATTCAGCATGAATTGACCCTACATATGTTTTACTGCAATAATATGTCAGTTATCCAGAAAGTAAAAAAAAAAAAGAAACAGGAATTAATAGACTCCCTCTCCCCAAAATATTGCTATAATGTGGCCACCTGAAGATACAAGGTAGTGAATATGAGAATGAATATTTTACTTACATTTTAACACAGTCAGAATTTGCATTATAGTTTTTCAATTAAAATATGTGAACAAAACCAATTGTCAATATTTTGCAAGACAATTCCACTTGCAGTATTAAGGACAGATAGCAGAGAGAAGTAAATAGGTTCTCAACTTATAAAGACATGTCATACCTCTTACATGTTTCAGATCTTTAACTAGAACAAAAGCTGATGTCTACTATGCAACCATTGGCACATCAGCACAATACACTGGAAGTATCAAAGTTGACCCATGGAATAAATACTCTAAGATTATTCAGTGCAAGAAGACAGATATTTTAAATAACTAGATTTGTTTTTAAAGCATAATCACATTCCTGGTGCTAATATGCCAGCCTACTGAGATTTCCAGAAAAAAATGCAGTTTAATATTTACAAGAAAGAAGCTCTATTGTGCAAGATTTTGTAACTGAAATTCTATCACATAATGATCAATCTACAAATCTTTTACATGCAGGATTTTGCCGCACCAAGATGCAAATGTAAAAACTAGTAACCTATCAACATTGCAAACCACCCCTCTAGAATCCATTAAAAAATCCCCAACACTTATGCTCAAAACTAAGTGTTTAGAGGAAATACTAGGTACTAAATAGAATGTATTTAAATATAATATCAATATCCATGATGGCTCATTCCAAAGTCATCTTGGAAAAGTGGAAATGTATAATTCGTGTTTTAATGAAGACTGCACATTCAATATGACAGATATAGCATTCATTGATCAATGGAAGATATAGATATAAGGGATATATTAAAAATGCCTTGTGGACAGCAGAGTTTCTTCCAGTAAGTAAACTACTAAGAGAAAAAAAAAATGAGGGTAAGAGTATCTCAAGGTAAAGAACTATAGGGAAATACTTGTTTAGAATAATATTTGATGAAATTAAACATTAGAATAATAGAATGTTTTTGGTTGGAGGGGACCCTTAGAAACCCTCTAGTTCCAACTCCCCTGTTGTGGGCAGGGACACCTTCCATCAGGCCAGGTTGCCCAAATCCCCATTCAACCTGGCCTTGTTTGTTTTAGCTAAAATGAAGAAAAAAGAAAACAAGAAAACAAAAAAAAAAAACCCAAAATAAGTAGCCTATTACACTAGTACTTGTAAAATTGGCTTTTAATTTTGAGTAATTTTGTATACACATGGAAGAAATTTCTCAGGAATTAAGTAGGAATGAAGACACTTCTTGAATGTTCATGTCATTGCAGTAGTGCACATATAATACAGAGCACCAAGAAAAATCATTACTTTGATACTCCTCCAGAATTGATTTTCTGTTGCTGTTGTAATTTGCTTATTAGCAAAATTCCACAGAGAAAATGTATCTTCTTTTTATAGGCAATGTATATCATCAGCATGGTTTTTTCACTTTTGCTGTAGTACCTAAATACTTTTTTCATGTGAGAATGGTAGGAATATTTTAATAGTAGGACTAGTTATTTAGTTATTTATTGAACAAAAGGAAGAGTTGTCGAAAGGGATTTAGATAAGGTTGTCTCTGTAATACTTAAATTAATATTGCAAAGAGAATTTATCTTCTTTCTACAACACTTTTGGACTGTCCAAACTTCTGAAGTCATTATTGATGACTTCACACACTAATTCCTATGAGAAGCCTGGTACATGTATTGTAAAGCTGATTATAAGCTCCTATAGAATTGCAATATCCTCATCACCGTTTTATTCATCAACAAGATTTTTAAAAGCAATTATTATATAAAAAATTATTATATAGAACTGCTGATAACTAGATCCTGCTGGTATTGCATTTCTATTTTGCTATATTTTACTATGTTTATTTTATTGTATTCAAATTGAGAAGGAAGAAAGCAATAATATATGACAACTCATTTGCAATTTTCTTGTGCTTCCAGACTACATCGAGATGCATGATAATGTCATCAATACTATGTCCAGAAGAGGTAAGCTGTTGAGAGAAAAATCTGTTTCACAAATATTACCCAGAATTACTAAATTCTGAGAATGCAGAAGGCAGATATTCTTACATTCAAACAAATAAAATATCCAGTTGATAACCTTACATAGAAAGATTTCTCTGTAGAGAGGCTTGAAGAGAGTATATCATAATTCCACATTCAGAAAAAAAATATTTAAATTCCTGCTATAATTCCTGCTGAATTTAAATGACAATACTCCTAGCATTACCTCTGCTACCAAATCAAAAGAACATAATTTATACTCACTTGGTGAAGATAGGTAATTACTTCTTCGGCTTTTTATGTTTTAAATATCCAACTTGTCCCCCAAATATGGTTATCCCCTAAGAATATATGTCTTAAAATCAATTTTGTTATGAAATACAGAAGACCTATATAGTTAACAAGAACATCTGGGAAGGGATTTTCTTATTTACATTTGTCAGAAGCAAATTGATTGCAGTGAATTTTCAAATGCAGGACTAACTGCAGTGGTAAGAAGAAATGAGCAATGAAAATATGGGTATAAGATATAAAATTGGTTGCTAAAAGTAAAGTACTCACAAATAATCTGAATTGTAAGTATAATTTATAATTACAACACTTCTGCACTGTCCTTTGAGAAAATGGACTGAAATATGAATATATCATAAGGTGGTTCCTGCATAGGGCCTGAGTCAAT
Organism: Agelaius phoeniceus; assembly: GCF_051311805.1. NCBI lineage: Eukaryota > Metazoa > Chordata > Aves > Passeriformes > Icteridae > Agelaius > Agelaius phoeniceus. The sequence goes on from NC_135265.1 coordinate 110,907,410, forward strand.
GAAGTTTCCTCTCTGAAACTTTGGTGTGAAGGTAAGGTCTGTTAACATGATAACTTAAATGCATATTAATTTTCAGAAATGTAGACATTGAAGGCAAACAAGCAATAACCTGATTAAAATACCTGAACAGTACATTTAATTGATTACAGTTGGTAATGATAGGCTTTTATTTTGACAGGTATGTATAAATAAAAGAAAAAGAAACAGAAAATACTTTTTCTGTCAATCAAGATTACATTACCACAACAAAGTTCTGCATTATCACTTGACTTAGGTTTCAAAGCATTGATAATTTTAAAAAAAGAAAAAAAAATTAAAAACCTTAGATGAACTGCTGTGTAAAAATAACTTTAAAACCCACCACAGCAAGCAAGCAAAAATGAAAATATGAAAGGGTGAAATAGCCAAGAAGAAAAGAATTTGGGTGATAGGACTGCAGGTATTCTACTAATATTAAGTAGCTGTATTGAAGAAATGCTTTTTAGAGAAGAGATAAATAAATTGAACTAGTGGTATTAGCACTTTACCTGTTAATAGCCTGTAACAGCATCACCCTGATACTATTTTCACAGATTTCTGTGAGATCTGTTTTACTGTTGAAGTAGTAGTTTTGAAATATTTGATACTCTTGATATAACCACAGATTTTCTTTAATTATTTGATCCAGAGAAGCCTAAAGAGAAAAGCAATTGATTACCCTTACTGGAAAATACCTTTCTAGAGAATATAGTTCTAGGTCACTTGCAGAGTTTCACTGAATCATACACATGTGAACATCTGCAAAAGATAGATGACAAGATTATGATCTCAGTGAAACAAATGGAAAAACTGCAAATGAATTTTGGGTGGTTAGGATTTTTCTGAATTTATTTGAAGTAAAGTATGTTATTAATAAATTATTTGTACAGAAAATAACAATGCAAATAGTTACAGTAGTAATTACTAAAAAGAACATATCCTCACAACTTCTATTTTACTACAGAAGACCTTTCTGCATAAAAGCTAGAATCTTAATTTCCAGATAATGCATCATATTTATTAATAAATTTTACTTTTCTTAACTCTGATTTTCCAACTTGTTATTAAAGATGACACAATGAAATACATGTATGTTTCCTTAATAATTTTAATGTTTCCAGCTTGATTTTTAAGACTTATGTAATGTTGGAATTTCATAGTCTAATACCAGGTGAAGTTGTTTGGAATGTATGCTTCTGTAATCCAAAACATTTCCATTCCTTTAAATCTGATTTTGACTGAGCTTTCTCTGATTATAATGCATGATATTGCATGATTTTTGACACAAAATTCTATATTAATTTTCATTATTTTTCCATTATAAACCACTTAAGGTAAAGAGAGCCTGGGTAGACTTTTAATCATAAGTTAGTTTCATATGGAAATTTCACTATTTGACATTCAGAACTTTTTTTTATTTTATCACTATAAAACAACAGGCTGGCTGATTCTTCAAAATTTTTTTTAAGAAAACATTTCTTCAAATATATTTTAAATGTACAGCCTTAAAGTGCATGTTTAAAACAACATGGCTAGTGACTGAGTGCTACTCAGCTGAGAAAAGCATAAAAAGCCCTGATCAAGCAAGTGTGAAACTCATGAAATTTGTGCATTTTGTTGCCAGTTACATTTGGGAGGTATTTCTGTTAAAAGCAGGTGCACATTGTAAGGTGGAGTGGAGTTTACAATTATCACAGTTTGTAGAAGCCTGGGCCAGCTAAGCAAAATGTCCATGTGTTGAGTAGCTGCTACAGTCTAAGGCAGGATTTTAAAGCCTCCTGATGCAAAAGTCTGAGTCTGAAAGCTTTTAGAGGTGGAGGATTCTGCTCAGGAGCCTGGTTGAAGCGAGAGGACTCAGCAATGCCATTTTCAGAGCCGTGTGTGCCCTTGCAGAAAGCAGAGCTCGCAGAGCCACTCGAGCAGCTGGAGCAAATGTCACCATCGTCTGCTCCCTCCCTGGACGGAGCCTGGTGACCCAGCAGGAGAGAGGGCAGCCCTCTGGCTGGACAATCTGAAACTGGGAGTGAAACAGCACCACAGGCAGTGGGCTGCAACCACCTGTCCCACTGGTTGCCTCACCAAAATCCAAACAAAGGAATTGTCTGTAATTTTGGGTTTATTTTTGAGGGAAGATTATTGTATTCTGTAATTCTGTTATTCTGTTTGCCTCCCTATTGCTCTTCTCCTATTTGACAGAAAACTCTTTAGGTTAAAAGGTACATGCCTAAGGTGGAAAAATATATTTTGAGCATGTAGGAATGTAGATTAATTTGGCCAGGTTCAAAGCACCGTTTTTATGTGAAACCTACAAAAAAGATCCTGTTGCTGCTACTCAAGCTGTCATTGGAAAACCAACATAAATATATATTGGGAACATTTCTGAAACAACAGACATTTCAGCCTTATACAAAGCCAACAAACAGCCAACAAACATTTCAACCAACAAACATTTCAGCCTTCTAGCTATACAAGTTTGCTCACAACCCAGAATGTCTAGGGGACATTGGTAAAACCCAGACCATGCTTTAGTACCTCCCATATCTCTAAAGGAAATTTTGTGAATTAGTGGACTAATAAAGCCTGAGTTCTTCTGGGTCCCAGTGCATAATATTGAAGAATTGTATGTTTTCTGAATCTGTTCCCAAGTGGATAATTTAGTGTGTCACCTTTTAAAGACAAAACTATCCAAGGGAAATAGTAGCATGCCTGAACAGGTCCCCAGCAATCCCTATTCAAATTTTGGGAGTTCCCAAGACAGTTAGAATATTAAAAAATATTTTACACCTTTTACTATGCAATGTCTTAATCAAAGGCATATTCACTTTTGTTTCTGTATTTATAAAAAATTTCTAAAAACCTTAGCTGGAAGCTAGTTGTGGTTATGCAACTAAATGTAAAAATTCTTTCTGTATAGACTGTCAGCCTCTAAATCACTAAAATACTAAAATGGTATGTGTCTTTCAGAAAGCTCAAAACAATAAAAAGAGAGATGGACAATTAATTGAAAAAGATATGATTATCTTTTTGATCTTTGGACAGTTTTTCAGGTTTCCTTAACAAATATAGAATACTTGACGTTAATATGTTCAATGCCTGAAAACACATAATGTTTTCAGCATCCCAGTACTTTCAAATATGTAAGGAGTATGGGGAAAAAGACAGAAAAGTTTGAAATGTAGCAATTTTCATGAATATTCTTACCTTATAAAAAATCTATTTTGTACAATTTAAAATGGTCCAGACATTTTGAGAATGAATAACAACATGCCAAAGAGGACAAGAGCTTTCTTCAGATGTTATGAGACTCAGTGGTTATTACAGTAGTTAGACTGCTTGTCCAGTCCCCAAAACTGCTTCATTGCATAGCTTATGTCAGCTGAGACAGACAAAGTGAAATGGCTCTTTTTCTCTAATTCACTCCTCTGAAAAAAGAGCTGAGGTTTGGAAAGTGAACAGCACATGTCCTTTAAGTACCAAACTTTCACTCACTGACATTTCTACAAAAAAAGATTTCCCTGAACATAAGCAGGAAAAGGTCTTTAAGTGCATCCTGTCTTTAAAATAATTCTATCTTTAGGAAAGAGGTAAACAGTCAAATTGTGACCAGACTTGACCTGCAGAATATGTACTTCAGCTCTGTCTACTCTTCTAGGAAAACAGGGATATAAATCTCAAAACTGATTGTAAGATATTCAAGTGGACAATTCTGTCATTTGTTTTGTTGTATCTGTGACACTCAAACTTCTGAATTTGTAGACTCACAGATGTATAAAAAGCGCCACAGTTCATGATCTTTTGCTCCTCAGCAAAACTTGATCAAAGACTTCTTGTTCATAACACTTTGTCCATTGGTACATTTGACTTCTTCAAACATTCTGGAATTTGCATTCAAAATATGGGAAGAAATTTTTTACATTTGCACATTCAAATGAAGTTTCTTTTTTCGGTGGAAAACACACAATAATTCAGAGGACTTTCTTGGTGGCTCTTACCTGAAATGAAATTTCAATCACACAGGAAAGAAATGAAGTGAAAATAACCATATTAAAACCAAATGAAGGAAGATATTTCTTTGCGCCACATGTAGTTAAGGCATACAAATTCTTGTGAATATCAAAAAACTTACAGAGATTTAAAAGGAACATAGAATTCTAGGAGGAATTCCAATCACTTTGTGTCACAAGTGATCCATAAAAAATTATTTTATGGTTCCATGTGAAGAGTTGTAGAGACAAATCTTAAGATCAATGATTTTGTCCACATAATGATATACCTATAAAAATGATATAAATCCCTGTGGTTTAAAGGGTCAATTGTCATTTTGAATGGTCACTCTGACAGCAGTGTTTTATTTGAAAGATAAGAGCAATTGATTTTGACAATCAGATGCATCAGCACAATGAACTAATTATTAAAGGATCTATATTAATTGGCTATACTACTTAAACTTGATGTTGTGAGGAATGAAATTGGCTTCTCCAGGCAGGAATGATGGTTTCTTCTGTAGGCATAAAGTATCCTGTTCATAATATGAACACCAAACCCCAAAGTAACTTACCTTTAAATTTACTGTGCTTGTGTACATCTGTCCCTCACACACCACAGAGCTTCCCTAGAGGAGTTTTTTCCAGTAGTGTCTGTTCCATACTAAATATGTTACTTCCCAGTGCATATAAAACATGGTGATACCAAGTGCCACAAGGTCATTGTAATAGAGTTTACAAATCTCCCAACTATGCTAAAGAAATTTATTTTAAAGCAAGCATTGTGTGCTGGGGTTTTTCCTGTCTGAGGGTCAATTGATCAATGAAAGCTTGTTAGGAAATAGTTAGGGACAGAACAAGTCACAGAAGGTACAAGAGAAATTGAGATGATATAACCAGTGATTCACTCTTCTTATTTCTGATCTTCTGTTGATGCTGCCACCAGCATTTGCTATTTGGTAATTTATGCACCAAGGATCACGCAGCTACTCAGTAAATCTCTGCAACTGCATCCCTTTTAAGGTACACTGCAAACAGCTGAGCCCTGCTCGAACAAGCTCTAACATGAGTCAGGGGATTTATGTTGTTGATATTACATACTGATCTAATACAGATTTTGATGGTCCCTGAGCTGAGACCAGTCTTCCCCTGTATCCTCAGCCAAAGGAAAAAAAATCCACATAGCCCAGAGTTGCTGAACCTAACTCTTTATCTGAAAGACAGTATCTTTTTACATCTGTGGCATGAATTTTTCTTTATTACATTTGGGAGGAATTTTAGAAGATGCTCACTTAATTATGTACACAGATTGACAGAGGGAATGAGAGATCATATTTTTGAATCATTTTCTAAAGATGTTTTAGAAAAAATTAATTATTCTTGCACCAGGAATATGGTGTAAAATGTTTTCTGACAATTGCATTTTCCTATCTGCAGACTGAAGTAACAGTAACTACAAGTAGCCTTTCACTGATAACACTTCTAATGGCAGTGCCATCAGTTCTGAAAAAAAACAAGTTTCATTCTTGTAATTACTCAAATGGAGAATTAATATAGGAGATAAAACCAGATAAGCATTAAATGGTTGGTAGAAAATTTATGTGGATGTTGAGTTATACAAATAATAAATGCTGCTAAAATGATAATGAAAAAATGCTACTAAAATAATAAAGCTATTAAAATAATATCAGGAAATATAAGCACAGACAGTCTGTTTTAACATTAAAAGTATTCAAAAATAAATGTATAATATTATAAAATAGTATACAATTCTTCATGTCAGCCAAAATATTTTTGTTCATATATAATCTTTCCTATGTATGAAATATTCTTGATCCCTCCAAAGTTATTTTTTGCCGCATGAACTAAATTGTTTTAATAATCAAAAGATTCAATGGTCGTAGAATAATATCTGAATGCTCTATTATTTCATGTTGATGCACTCTTTAGCCATGATTACATTAGTGTAGAAGATATGAAAAAAAAAAAAGGGTGCAACAATTTCAAGTACTAGAAATACTTGATTTTATCCCTCTTCAGCATCCTTTGGTGCCCAGGTAATTAATAAAAAGGCATTAATGTTGGAGAAATCAAAGGATTTACCACCCTAGAGGCCTGAACTGGTAAAGCAGTGAACGTTTGCAAGGCCACAAAACAGTTTGTCCTATAGGACATAGAGTGACTGATTTTTCACATGTGAAAGGAAAAAAAATACATAGTTGGGATCTTCCCAATAAAGATGTCTACCTCCAAATTGTAAAACAGAGAATTAGAAAGACATGTGCAGTTTACCTTTTGATCATCTGCCTGATACTACTGAATTCTGGGGACTCAACCTGTGATCAAAACATCTGAAAAAGAAATAAAAATGTCTCTGGCTAAACAGATGTGTATTAAATTCATCACTATTGAAGAAAGATCAAAACAGATTTCACAACTTATTATGTATTCTTAGTCCTGTCTGTCAATAGCTACATGTAAAGAAGTTTTGAACTAGAAGAGCAAGCTTCCCTTCAGAACATAAGATGTATCTCACTCATGTCTATCAAAAATTTGAAATGTTTATCAATGCCCCACCGAATAGAAATGAACATCAATAATGCTGCTTGACAGTTCACTAGTTTTGTTGTGGATAGGAGACAAAAGCATATTTTTGTTTATTGAAAGACTCAAGGATGGGGGAGAGCTTGGTCTAGGACTAAAATTTTGCCTCTACTTCAATTTTGTGATCTGGTGTGATCACAGATGTTCAGCAGAAGAAAAACAATAGCCAAGACCTTTAGAAAGCAACAGGATATTTTGTGTTTTCATTTGGCAAGACCAGAATATGGCACTGCTTGTACTGTTGAACATATATATGTGAATATATGTAATACTATATGTGTTAAACATATATATAGGTGAATTCAAAAGACATGCAGGAGACCAAGAAGTTCCTCAGTTTTAAAGCAATATGAGATGAATGTCAATGTTTTGATAATTTCCTTCAATATTTCCTGAAAAACAGTAAAATTGTGTTGGGAGGAACACTAAAGTATTTGCTTTATAAAAGAAGATAAAGAAAATTAACTTATGTGGAGATCTTTGTAATATCTGATGCCGCGGTTGTGTTAGGATGGATTTGCTGGCAGCAACCTGGATGTGACTCTTAAGTCACAGTTCTTTTCTTTCTTGATATCATGGGAACAGATTGGTATGGGAACAGCTTGGTACCAAAGCAATGAACTGGAAGTACAAGCACAGTGCCTTCAGGTAGCAGGGGTCACTGACACCACCAGTTGTGTCAGGAATAAAGCATCAGAAGGCATAGAAGTGAATTAGTGAATCCAAAAAAGTGAAAAAAAGGAAGTGTTAAAGCAAGCAGAACACAAGTTACAGTTCAAAGACAAAAAGAAATAGAATAAATAATACTGCTGTTGCAGAAAACATGAATGACAACAGACTATAAAACAAAAAAAAAAGAGGAAACACATCTTGGTTTTGATGCAAACTACAAAAAAGTGATACTAACTGTGGAAAATAGTAATTTGAAGACATTTTATTACAAGTTAAATTGTAAACAATTTTTATGATGTACAGTGCCAGTAAGTCAGGGATTGATTGAAGTGGATCTCTTCTGATCAATTGCTTTTGAATGGTAATGGAAGAAAATATCAATCCTACAAAGACCAGAAAAGAAAAAGAGAAAATTCTTTAGAGTTATGCAGTTGGTAGCAATATGCCACTATATCACAACAGATGTTTACTTCTTTTTTTTAATACATTTACTTTAAAACTAACATTTATGTTAATTGAGAATGATGTGGGGAAAAAATAAATATAGAAGTGTCCCTCCATTACATTACATTTATGTAGTCTAAAACATTAACAGTGAATTTAGATTCATTGTTGCCAATTTTCCATACAGAAAGTTTTCATTTCACAAAAAGCAAAAGCTACTTGTTTGGACTAAAGTCAATCCAGAAATATAATGGAATGCAGTTCAGTAGTAAAATTCAGGTTAAATTTGATATAAATATAAAAAATATTTTGAAACTACATAGAATTAAGAACTTCTTCAATCCTACATGCTTTTCCATACTTGGGTTTATATGCTTTGTCTGAAAAAAAAAAAAAAGAGTTTACGATTTCATTATTGTTTTCTGCATAACATAGTTTTAGGCTGTTAAACACAAACTTATTTGCCTATTATTGCATCATTAATTTTTCTTCTATATCATCACAGTTTGATTATATATACCTGTCAATATTTTTAGAGCATGTTATGAGGGAGAACTTGCAATGCTATTCTGGAAAAGATGAAACTGTATGGGAATGCCCATTTATTTATGTTACCATGAAATGTTGAAGGTTTATAAAGGTTCTCCATTCTCATATATTTAGGAATAGACAAATCTGCATCACTAGGGGAAAAGGCTAATTACTCACAGTAAGGTCATTAGAGACAGACTTTCTTTTTGTCATTACAAAGACTAAGATTTTTGTAATAATGACACTATGCAGAGTAGATGAAGCAAAAAAAAATAAACCTCTTTATTCTGAAGCTCGTGCAAAACCAAATGTTCTTTCAGTTGTACAGCTGTAGAAATTAAAGTGGGAAAGGTATCAAAAAAGCAAACAGTAATATTCAACACAATATCTATTATTTATGCACACCTCCCACATGACTACATTGCCTCTGAAGTGACAGAAAGACACAAAAAAACCCTTTTATTTAAAGATAATTTTTATTAAATTAATTTGAAAGTATGAAATATTTTCTTGTTTCATTAATCGTATTGATTTTACAGGATGATATATATTTTATTTTTACAAACACTGTAGTCAACCATAAAACTGCTGGCATTAAATTCTGGTTTTGAAGCTTATTCATTTGAATTTCTACACAGTTAGAGAGATCTGCTTTAAGACTTTGTATCCAGAAGGTTCCATAATATTACCACTAGCTCCAGATCTCCTGATCTCCTGATGGAAATCAACATTTTGTTCTAAAGCTATGCTCCAAATGAAATTTTGTAGAAGAGCATTTTGGCTAATGTAGGTTATGTACATCTCTGCTGCCCTCTACTCCAATTAGAATAAACTGTTTCAAAATTTTGAAAAAAAATTTAGGAAACCTTCACTAATCAAAAACAAAAATGCAAGGAAGAAATTGAACAAAACCTAATTTTATCAATTGACACTTTTAAAACTACTTTTTATGTCAACTCTGTCACCTTTCTCAATAAAAACCTCAGAAGCATCCTGTAACCTTAAAGGTTATGGAAGTTAAATTTCAAACATGGAATTTATTATAACTATAATCTAATAGAATACCAGGACTTTAGCTATTCATTTAGAATAGGTCTGCATTCTACATAAAAGACATCAGTAAGAGCATGGTTCAGCTCTCTGTCAATGCAATATTGTGGCTGTCTGTACAATTATGTTGTTATATTCTGCTCTCTCTACCATACTAAAATCTTACTAACAGGAAACTTGAGAGATTATTTTATCCTCCTTTCCCTACCCTACAGAGAGTCCTTGGCAGAAATTCCAAGAAATAGAGATTAGGAGTTTTCAGTTGTCTTTCTAAGGGTGAAATCTGTCTTTTTATGCAAACCTTCTCTGTCTAAAATCTGCAACATACCTGTTAAGATGTGCCCATAATTTTTTCACTGAAGAGGAAAAAAAACCCAAAAAATATCAATATCAGGGAACAAACACTAGGAGACAGAAGATTATAACAACTTCTGTTGGATGTGCACTGTACAGCATATGTCACCATTCAAATTAAGCCTCAAAGAAGCCAAACTTCAAATCATAAATGGTCTCATAAAATCTAGTGCAGTAACTGTAAAATGGAAATATAATAATAGTTTATGTAAATTGCAACATTTTATGCAAACTACTTACATGGGATTGTTACAGAATTAATAGTGAGGTTTCTTTATTAAGCACTCATTTTAAAAAACTGGTAATGCTTAGAAAAGAAAAATATTTTCCCACATAATGGTAAAAGTATATTCCCCAGGACTTTTCAAATCAGAATAGCATTTTACAGTAACTCTTATAAAAAAGCTAGGACAACTATGGCAAATATTGTAAACTGAATGTAGCATTTTTTCCTCATTAGAATTTCACAGAATGCTACCAACTCAGCAGATGTGTGAAATCTGTAGAAAACAGCATACATGGGTATTTAATATATCTTCTAAGCAAGCAACTATAACATGCATACAGACACACAAATCTTTCTACGTTTTTCTCCTTTTTTCTATATATTTTACTTATTGCACCAAACAGCAGTTCAGAAATTATTTAAATAAGAAAGATACATTTTGTTATTGTTTCTAGAGAGAATGTATATTATAATTTTATTTATATTATAGAAAGCATTTTTATATTATAAATAGCATGTTCAACCTATCCTTGCACTTCAATATATATTTGATATAATAATGTAACATTAATTGTAAAGCCAACTATTTTTTTCTGATAACAAAGTTAACAAAGTCCCTCCTTTTCTACAGCTGTTTTGGTTTTTGGCACTGCTCTTTCATCTCAGAAGTGTCATGTTCGACAGTAACGGTACAACTGTTCTTTTTCTACATAGAAAGAATAACGCATTCTAATTTGATCATTCTTGTCATTTCAATGTCATTAACATAACTGAAATTACAGACATGAGAAAGAAGCTATATTTTGTGTTAAGAGCAAGCCAATAGTGAGTTTTAGGAAGGTTCACCCAAATGCAGAAACTGACATATTTTACAAATAATTTCAGAATCAAAACCAGGACCAAAAACAAGGCAACTGTCAGCAAGCTTTTTGAGAAATACCTCCTAAATGTACTTTTACCCTTGTCTGTGTGTGAATGTGCTGTCACAACCAAAGCTTATTTCTCTCTCAGTGTCACAAGAACATGGTCAGCTCATAAATGGGTGAAGGGAGCTACACACAATGTCATTTTGTCCTCTTCTACAGACTCCTGAGGAAAAAAAGGAGATTGTTCAAGGACGGGAAAGGAGGGATATAAGGATAAGAATAATTTATATGTGGATTACAAAACCTGAAGAACTTCAGTGATCAGAAAGTGGTACCTTTCTCTATCTTTGAGTGATGTACGTATTTGCAATGTGAATGCTCCAAGCAGTAAGTTCCCATATCCACAATTATCACAGGAGCAGTTGCTGAGTTCTTGAAGCAAATAGAATCACTCTATCACATGCTGCATTAGCTTTGAGTCTTCCTCTGTATTACTGCAGTGGTTGATAAGAATATAGATAAAGCTTCAGGAGACATTAAGAATGGAGGCATTTTTAGCAAAGCCACTGATAGAGCTTCAGCTCTCTGATGGGCACATTCCAGTGACAGCAAAATGCTGTATTTCAGTGGTTTGACAAGACACCTTGACAAATTTCATGCAAATTTCAAATTCAGGAGTTTAGTTTTCCTACTACAATAGCAAAGAATTCCCTGGATGTCAAAGTGGAAAACACTCCCAGTTTACAGGTATGAAATATGGAAAGGTATGTGGAAATACTGACTCTGTGACTAAAGCAAAAGTAAGGAAATGAGAAAAAGTGTAGGACAGCTGCTTCCTATCTGGAAAGAACATCATCTGTGGTAGTTGAGTCGTAGAAGTCTGAAGGGGTTTATCCCCTCACTCCTTGTCAGGAAGCTGTTTCAGATGGCTCTACTCCAGCAGGAGCTGGACTTCACTGACTTTGGAAGAACTAGTTCTTCTGCATCCCAGGGGGAAGAGGTTCTACGTGCCACTGTGACAAAAATGAGGATAGCCATTCATACAAACCCACTAACCTTCAGCAAGATGGTGATCTGTCAGCAAGAGGCTGCTCCTCTTGGACATCAGTTGCTCCTGTTTTTCTCTCTGGACTGAAGGCTGATCATCAAAATATTAGATTGTCCAGTACTACCGTGCAGTTCCTTCAAAGTTGGTGGTATTAATCACCAAAATCTCATGTTGGCTCCCTCAAACAAGTGAGAGAGGATGTCTCAGTACAGTACATTATTTATAACAACTGGGTGGTAATAGATTTCTTGCATTGATAGAATTCTGATATTTGACCTGATGCCAGAGGATACTCGAACATGTCTTATGTCTTAGGGAATAGAGTTTATATTATATGCTATTGCTGTGTAAATGTAAAAGGAAAATATTTTCTATTTTCTAGTCCTATCAAATTAAAGCAATGACATGGTGAAATTTTAATATAAAAATTTGCAACATATTAGTTCATTTTTTACCATAGAGCTAAGGAATTGTCAAATGGCTTATTCCTAACATACCATTAGAACTCCTCCAATTTATTCTAGACCTGTGTATGCTACCTAATGAAGATGGTGTGCCCATGTTTTCTATTTCCAAACAGTTTCTTGCTGTTATCTCATATTTTATTTAAATATTGAAAAAACATAATCCAGTGGGATCATTTCAGTTCATTTCATGTGAACTTCGGAGAATGGACAGCAAATATTTGTAATTAATGAATATTTTGTCTGAAAGTCTATGCACCTGGGGGATCACTACTTCTCTGAAACTTGTAAGGAACAAAATGAATGGCCTTATTTAGCATGTTATCACATAAGAATCATATATGCCTCTTGTCCTCAGTTGTTTTCCAGTAACAACTGAGGAAAACAGCTGCCTTTGAGGAAAGGGAGTAGGAGTCCATAAGAAAGTCTAAAAGCAGTATACTCATACAGATTACTACAGGCAAATTATACCATTGGATCACAAAACTCCTTTTGCTTTTGAAATATCAACTAGTTTTAAAAATTTTCTTTATAGAGGACTTTTAACAGAATTTTAGTTCTTATCTCATCAAGATTGACCACACATAACTATGCCAGCTATTGATTTTGATTTAGCCTCTACAGGTCCCTATAATACACATAGAAATACAGTATGTAAGACAGCCTTAGCATATAGCTTCTCATTCTACATGGATAATATAAAGAAATATAATATAAAAAGAAATAATGAGGAAAATAATATAATGAGGAAAATAGAGAAAATCTAATCTTTTCTAGCCCTCAGCTCAGCCAACACTATAAGAGGTATATGTTTCCCACAGAAGGATTTATAAATACATAAATATTCCCTAATTCCTGCATTCTATGTATTTTAACTTATAATATTTTACTAACCCTTTTCACCCAGCAAATTTTAAAAAAAGAAAAATGTTACCTGGATAATATCTGTTCTGAACTTTGTAACTGCTAATCCCAAGCACAGGTCACACTGTCATATGACCACGAGCCATCTCCCTTATTTCCTTTCCATCAATGCAATAGGTATGTACAAAATCAGTGTAGTCCTGTAGGAGTTTTCTTTTGGATGAGATATAAATGGGAAGGTCCTACCCAAATTGGTGATAAGCAATCCCAGGAAACTCCTGAAGAGTAGGTGTGTTAACTTCAGTCTGCTGGCCAAATTCCAGCTCAGGTAATTACATTCAGCCTACCTAATTTCCCACTGCAATTACAAATACAGAGAGATCCTAATTTCCAGTCCCAAGCCACAGTGCAGTGTTGAATAGTTGTTGTGTTTCACACAGGGTGGCTGCTTTATCCACTTCAGCAGTGGATAAAGCAGGACTGTGTATAAATTGTGACAGTTTATAAAGCCTTTTGGAACCATTTGAGATGAAAATGCTATATATATAAGATCATTGTAATTGAAATAATTGCCTGCCACTGATCTAAATATTACTCATAAAAAAAAACCTCAGGGAAAACTTCCTGGTGCTCTGGACAAATCAGCTAGCTAATATTTAAACAGCCTTAAATGTAAGTACTGGAATTTTAAGCTGCATATGTGCCAGAGCAAGATTTTAAAAAATCCCAAAACTCTAGCAACCTTTAATGCAGTTTACAAGCATTTGAGCCATCAGCAATATAGGATCACTGCTCCAGTATAAGATTAATGGTACATCCAATCTGTCAAACTTCACTCTTACTATTAACATCCCAGCAAAGGCCTAGACATGCATAATACACTACTATGACAGAGCTATTTATAAAGCAACAGTAAGAATGTTACCAGGTACCATTAGACAGGAGCTATTTCTAGCATGGACTACTGGAGCTCACGTTGAAATCATGTAACACCTCCACGTGGTAAATGTGCAGAGCTTGGAATGGCTCTGGTGAAACTAGTACACTACTTCATTTTCCTAGCTCTGTGCCGTAGCCTGTGGTTGGAGTGAAGTTATATTCTATGTCAACTTCCATGGAATTTTAGTGCTGCCTTCATTGCCACCATTGGACAATGGGAATGCATTATCCACAGGCATAAAAGGTTCCATAAAGGGTAGGTGGAAGACAATGGAACTCCGGCGCTGTTTAAGGAAATCAGTGAATAAATTACAAAAACTGTCCATTTGCCCGCCCCTTTTAATCTTACTGTCGTATTCAAACTATTGGGCATGTAACTGAATATCTCAACTGTACCTGAAGAAATAATGGAGCGTGTCTCTGCAGTAAAACAGAACGGCACTAAACTGATGAGTTTAACCCAGCAGAAAGAGCGGCTGTAAACATGACAAATGCCTGCTATTGATTTCAGGTTTAATTACTCTGTGCAGCACTGACAAAGCCCATCAGATGTTGTTGTGAAGTGTAAATGGAACAAACTACACTTCACTGCCCATAGGAAACTGATGGTGTCTGCAGTTTGCATTGTTTACTTTATCCTCCGTAAACTTCAGCCTTGATCAAATTAACAAGTGCTACTACCCTCCAACAAACTACAATGCACTATGATTTTACAGCAACAGCCTTGGAACAATAGCTCTGCAGCATTTCATTGATAACAAATGTCTAGCTAATGACAGCATAATGACAGCTGTTGAACCTTGCTGTCCATCATGGTATGGCCTCTAACCAGGCTAGGAAGGATTTTTAAATACATTCTCTTTCATTTCTTCCCATTTGGGGGGAAAGGACACACTAGTCACTTAATATTCTAATAAAACTTTTGCTTAAAATATACTGTTCAGGCTCTCAAGGAAGTCTCTAATACCAGCAGAACAATAAAATTAGACCACACCTAACACATTGCACCTACCACTCAAAATGTTCTCTGAAATAATTTCCTTTTTTCATACGTGTTCAGCACTACATATTCAACCTTGGAGCTTTTTTCCTCCAGTTCTTCCTCCATTCCCCTCTGCCTCCTTTTCTCTTTTCATCTTGCTTATGTAAGATTCTAGCAACCAAGAAATGTAACATAAAGTGATGAAAAAATAAATACAGCTTGAATTAACTTAATGCAAAAACCATCCTATTGGGGTTTTTTTTGTTCATACACAGGACAGTTTCTCAGCTTCTATCAGTTTCAGACTGAATTTGTAACTTTACAAATGAATGCTGTTGTTCATCTTATTCAGACTTTCTCTTTCTGGAGTAAGATTCTACTGTCAGCAGGAATATAAACAGCATTGTGAGGTGAGTCTTCACTGCTTTTCATGTGTGCTGTATAAAAAGGGCTCTGTTACAAGCAAACTGTCAGGAAATAGAAAACCTAGGTGCCAGTTTGAGATGCTCAAGCACTGACAGGAAAAACATCTTTTGCTATGTAGCTTACTTAGCTAAGCAATAATTGTGCCTCCAAACTGCTACTCTGCAGCCCCACAGCTCTCAGGATTTGCCCTTGTTCTGCAAGGAATGAGCTGAAGACGTGCATTTCCTTGCTCTTTCCAGCAATGGACACAAATGGGCTACATATTCTGGACAGTCTTGTTTCCTTCCAATAACCAGCAGAATCTAGAGGACTAAAGAGATGGATAAAAGGACAGGATGTGTGCATTCTCAGAGCCAATTTATACTTACTCCAATAATTACTAGTAAGCAGACATTATTTTCCTCATCATACACCCATTTTGAGAGGAACAGCATGCAGTATAATCCTCAGGAGATTTGCTGAAGCAAACAATGAGTGCAGAATTTCTGTTCCAAGATAAGCATCAGCATAACATGTCAAATCAAATAGACTATCTCTGTGCACAGGTAAGATGAAGGAAGAATGATTTTCCATGAGCAAATATTGCAACTTGTTTTGCATTGTGAGGAATTAGCCTGTCCTCAAGGCTGATGTTGGAAGACCTGTATCATGGAAATACAAAAGTGACATGTCTGAGATCAGGAAACATGTTCTTATGGAAAGATAGTGATACAGAGTTGTTTGGTTTTTTTTTTTTAATTTTGAGAGAGTAAGTTTTTTTATGATAGCAGCAAATTATTGGTAGGAAAGTTATATATTTGTTTAGAGAGCTGTGTCACTGCAAAGACTCTGTGTCATACTGACATGTATTAGGGCTAGAACTTGCTCCTAAAGCAGGCTACATATCACCTGAAAAAAAATCCAGTGCTGAGTATGTTATCATTTGCAGTCAAGATGGAAAAAAATTAGTTTTCCCATGAAATCTAGACATTCTTATTAAAATCTAGTTGGGAGGTGGAGTGGGAACTTAAACACATCTGTTTCCCAAACTATTACAGCTTGACATGAGAAGTATAGGACAGAAATGGATTGAAAATCCATTTGAGTCAGAATGGATGCCTGGTACCAATTTTATCAGCACATGGTCTTATTTGCAACAGAATATTTTCTTTTACTGATTTTACTTATTCTCCTTCTGCAGTTCAAAACTTTAATAAACAATATTAAATAAGGACATGCACACTGTTGATTTTTTCTTTCCCCATTCTTTTTGAAGAGACATCCTGTCCTTTTCTTTTGGAGGAACTTCTTATAAGGATTTTCTCTATAGAATTAGGTTTGTAATAAATACGGTTTTCCATCTTTCTCAAGATGTACAATGAATAAATGAACCCTTAAACTCTCAGGTCTTCTGAACAGTCTCTTTCGCCTGTCAGTAGAAAAAATCCAAAATGTTAAAAAAGTATCAACAGAGATCTTCAAGAAAGATTTAAGGGAATGTTAAAAAAACCTTGGATCATGTTGTTTTCTTCTGCCTTATGTTCTTGACATATTTAGAGTTTATGAATATAAATATCTTGAAATATTGAGCTTGTTATGGGTGTATTTGACTGAGGAGTTTATGGAATTCCAGCTGAATCCCAAGAGCTGAAAACATCCCCATCATGAATTGAAAATATCTTATCTTAAAAGTACTGACAGTCCTAGATTCATGATTATGGGTCCATGACTTGTCTAAGGTGAAGACTGACACAATTTACCAACTAAGACAGGATATTTTCAACCATTCCTTCTTAAGAAATGGAAGTCTGGCATTCTCCTAGCATGTCTTTTATCTATATGGGAAAGGATAATTTAACATTGAGACTATCAATCACCAGGCAGAGCAAAGGCTTTTACACTACCAAGCTCTCCCTACCACCTAGTAATTCACCTTCTTCCTTAGGTAACAACTAGTCAAAGATCTTGTTATTCCAGAAAAGGAAATCTTTTGAGATAGCACATATAGGTGTCTGTGTTCTCACTAGTCCTGACACTCAGACTTACATTAATACACAGACAGGAAGAAATCCATATAAAGATCTGTATAGGTGTTGGTAATTAACTTTTCCTTTACAGTCACTGGGTGCTACAGAACCAAACATTTATATGCCAGAAACCTTTGAATGTCCACCTTGAAGAACTTAGAAAATTATTATTTTACAGATTAATTTAAATGAAAGGTACAATTCTTCTGTGATTTTTGTATTATGGATAATATTATTTTAAAAGAACAAAATTATTTCTTTTCAAAATCCAAAACCAAGAAATTCAGTACTAACATGCAAAGTGTGAATAAATTAGTTATGGACTGTAAGAATTCATAGAATTACAAAATCTGCCAAAATGCTTCCTTGTATTGCAAGAAAACTGTTAGACCTGCAGAACAACAGGGTTTGTTGTTTGGGTATTTTTCCTTCTAGATTTAATCTTCATAAAACCCCCAGTTCTTAGCCTTATTTCATGTTAGAAAATTTCATTATCAGTACTTCAGGGCAATAATTTTGAGTTCAATCACTCTTATAGTTAAAAGTGACCTTTACCTCAAAATCTGCTACAGTAAACTGAGCAAATAGAGATCTGCTCATGGATTGGTCTAGAAATAGATCCACTGACCAGAAAGTTAAAATTCTACACAAAAATTCTACATGTAAAGGAAAGTGTTGCTCTCAAGGGAAATAAAAATAGATTAAACCTGTCTCTTGATGGCAATTCCAGATTCTACATGTCAATAAGGATTGTGGCTACCTCAGCTACTTTTGAAGGCTGGCAAATTTAGTCTCTCCATCTTCTCCCATGATCAATGTACCTTTAAAACTGCACTTTTCTCAATTCCTTTGTTTAAGTTGATCAACTTTCTGAACTCCACGGAAGATTTCTCTTTTCCTCAGTGTGAATTTTCCATTTCCAGTCTATAACACTCATTCTATTCATGGTGACAGAATGTAGTACTTCATAGCAATGCCAGTGATGAAACAATTTTTTTTCCTTCAAGTTTCCTAGTGAAAATGTCTAATAAAGTCTCATCATATTTTTTTTTATTCTCTCTACATGACTCTTTCTTATTCTCTCTAAAAATAAAATGGACAAACTCAATAAAATATATTTCCAAGAAACATTCATTTTTAAGAAATAAATTCAATTTATAACATTTGCCTCATTTACTCATAAAGCTCAAACACAACACAATGATTGTGAAACAGTGAAAGATTCAACCCCACTTCCTTTGAGTACATTCTTCAAAAATTAAGCATATTTTAGATAGTAATCAGTGCTCAGCATTTTTTAATTTGAAGAATACCTCATAATGTGTGAATGAAAGAGTGAATGTGTGAAGAATTCACATAATAGTGTGAATGAAAGAGTGAAACTGTACACTTTTTGTGTGAATCTCAAACAAGCCTTTTAATGTACTTGGTTAACAGATTTCTTTTTTGGAAGTACAACATGTTTATAATAATAAATAATTTACTTGACTTGAATAATTTGCTTGACTTCAGAAACATTTTAAAGAGCTAGACATGCTGAAACTACCTGTAACTCATGGCTGACCTTTCCAACAACAACTATAATTTGAATTGCGTGCATGGCAGCCTTCACAGGAATGGGTGACTAGAATTACTGGCACTTCTCTGTGTGGCATCCATTCTAATGAGAAAAGGAGAGAGATAGAAGACCTCCAGAGGTCTGTTTGGCAACCCAGCATCTGTTAAATTGTCTTTGAAAAAAAAAAAATCCTCTAAAAAGCCCCATCTAACTCATGTGGTCAGAGAAGAGATCTGTTGTTTAGATCAGTTGTCTCAATGTAGAGAAAATCTAGATTTTCTCACTGATCTTCTACACAGAATCATAGAATCATTCAGGCTAGGAAAGACCTTTAAGATCACTGAGTCAAAATGTTAAGCCAGCATGGCCAAGCCCACCAGTTAAACCATGTCCCAAAGTACCACATCTGCCCATCTCTTAAATAGCTCCAGGGATGGGGTCTCACCCCAATCCCTAAGCAACTCATTCCAATGATTACCAACACTTCTGGTGAAAAAAATTTACTTAATATCACAGCTAAACCTCCCTTGGGACAGCTAGATGCCATTTCTTGGCTGAAAATTTTCATACTCCAAAATCATTAGAATGCAGATTCTTTTTAAGAACATCAAGTCTCACTTTTATTTCTTAATATGTTCTGTTACAATTCATACAGTAAGAAGAACCCAAAACCAATGTTTAAGACAGACTGAACAGTTATGTATCACAGACAATTTATTCCCTGTTTGCATCCTTGTTATGACAAGATCTTTTGTTCATTCCTTCACTGCCCATGAATATCCTGGCCTTTGCAGCTGCAACCTGCAATGATGACTACCTTGAGTGACTTAGCCATTACAAAGAACACCTTGAAGCTGCATTCAAATGTCCTGAGAATTCTCCTGAGGAGAGATACACTTATCAAGGATTGAGGAAGAACATGTCACAGAAAGACTAATGGTAAGAGGAGAATAATCTTTGTAGAGGTTAAGGTAGAAGTATCCTCAGGACACTTATTATTAAGAATAGTTATGCTAAGGCTAATTATAGAGACATTATCCTAAGTAAAATGATGGGGTTTTTTAGACCTTCACATGAATGTGAATAGTTGGACTGAATGTAGAAAACTGGAATACAGAAACTGGAAGAGTTGATTCATCACTGAGTGGAACACATTCCTGGTTATTTCGGTATTCATAAGGAGTAGCACAGCTTCAGTTATTGCAGATAGTCTATACTATCTGCAACATAACAGAGACCATGAAAGAAACACAGAATGCTTTTGGTTGAATGGGGCTTTTGAAGATCTAATTCCAATCCCTCTGCCATGGGCAGGGACACCTTTCACTAGGCCAGGTTTCAAAGACCGATCCAACTTGGCCCTGAACATGCCAGGGATGGAGCATCCACAGCTGCTCAGGGCAACCTGTTCCAGGCTCTTACTGGTACCTCAGTTTCTTTTGTTCTAGGGTGAAGGGAAGCGTTTAAATATTCTTGAACCTAAAAAATTACTAAACTAAACAATACAACTGCTCTCTTTTAGAAAGCCTTATCGTGCTTAAAACTGTGTGTGTATTGTAGGTGTTCTGTGAGGTGACAGTAAAAATAAAAAATAAAAAAGGTATTAAAAACTAGTGTGAATTGTTTCATGTGTGAATTATTTTCTTTTCAGTGAAGGCTTGATTAGGACTTTTTGGGGTTTTGGAGCTAAACAATCAAGAATATTTTAAAGAACTAAAATGGCATGAAACAGTTGACAAATGGTTTCAAGTCCTGCAGATGCATGGGCATATATTTAAATTAGTGGATAGGAGTATTCCTATTGAGCATGTAGAGTTTGAGCTTAAGTGAATATTTTTCAATGCACTACAGAGATGTACTAAGGCAATATTAGTCTTGAGCATCTATGTGTACATGAGCATACAAACACATCTATAACATGACAGTTTGTCCTCAGTTCAAAATATATCTTTGCTGTCTCATAATAAAGAACACACAGAATCTATGTTAAAATGAAAAGTTAAACCACTTATACTGTAAGTAGAATAAATACTTTCAAATCTGTCTTGTATGAAGTGTAAAGTGCCCATGTCCACTTGATACATAAAACTGCATTAGATGATCCGTCACTGTCCAAATACAATTTTCTTTTTTTTTCTTTTTTTTTTTAATGAGTCAGTCAGAAACCTCTGATAGCACCATTTCAAATGCAAATAATTCTGTTCCAACTGCCTCTTTACATTAGCTAAATGAAGTCATCAGTAAACAAAATTGGAAGAAATCTTAAGACAACTGCTGTAAACAACTTTAAAAGTTTTATATCCCAAAAGATTAAAAGTGTTAGAAGACAGTTCAGATTCACTGGAGATGTTCACCACTGATAAAGTTTATAGTCAAAATATAACTCTCTCATCTCACCCAAACTGATACTGGTCACAGCAAATTATAATCAAAGATAGATTTCTTGGAGGGTGATAATACCATTAGATTTAAGGAATTAAAAATACATGAAACTTTTGAGTTAATGAACAGGGTCCTTAACTGCTCATTTAATTCAAACAGCTGTTTGTTAATGCCCTAAGCAGTGTCATAAACTGTGAAAATACTGTTGAGTGCAAGACACTAGTTAATGCTATAAAGCAACACATGCTCTAATATTAAAAGGATTTAATGGGATTAATAGAGAATAAAACATTAACTCCCTATTATGATGTTTTTGGGACCCAAGGGCAAATTCTGGCTAAAAAGGACTCTGGTTCTAAAAGCACAAAAAGTAAACTATAGCACTGTACAGCAAATCATGGCAATTTTATGCTCCTGAAAAAAAGTGGAACCCTGATAAGATCGCATCTGTTCCAATCACAGACTGGATAAAATCACTGTTTACTAAAGTCCTAAATAACTAAATATGTGGAACCCCAACAAGATTCCATCTGTTAAGACTACAATTTGGATAAGGTCCCATTACAAAATTTCTATATAATACCATATAATGAAAAATTTTTATTTTCTTCAGTTTCATAAATTCTTTCATACAGATACACAATATTGTAAAAAGCCTACAGCATAATTAACTGGCTTGATGAACATTAATAATATAATAGAATCTGGATTCTCAAAATAGGAATCAAAAACTAGTCTTATTGTTTAAGCCATACAACCTCAGTCATATGCTCTTAATTCTAGTTATTTTGAACATTTCTATGCAATTATTTTTTCCCTTCCTAAGACAATGACAGGTTTGAGAGCATATGTAGTTCATCAGTAAACTACAAAAACTTAATATTTACAAAGGCGTCTACTAGTTTTTCTGATTTTTTTTGGAAAGAATATTCTTTTAGAATAGAAAACAGAAAGTAGGCTGAATTTATCTTTATTGGTATAGCATATTTGAAAATTCTCAGGAGCAGGAGAATTTTTTTTAAGTTCACAAAAGCTTAATATATAAATAAAATGTATTTCAATGCCCAATACTTTTTTTAAACAGTCATACTGCAGAAAAGGACAATTAAGAATTTGAGTTTTTCTCCAAAAATGAAAGGCAGCAAGGCTAAAAATATTTACAGGTCCTTTTTTCCTCCAAAATATTATGAATTGCTTTATAGAGGAGTCCATAACATGATATGTTCTTCTGTCCTTTTAAATTGAAAAAAAACCCAGATGTCTGCAAACCTAGCAATATTTTAATGTAATTTAATTGCAATTTTTAAAATATAATTTCTGCATTTAATATTATTTAAAATATTAGTAATAATTTGCAGCTGCACTGGAATAGTAGATATCTCTGCAGACCTGGATATCTCAGATCATGACTTTTAAAAGATCACAGGTTCAGACAGTGAAGAGCCATCATTTATAATAAAAAAGGGAGGGCTGACAGACACCAAAAAGGCAACTGAAGATGTGAATGTTCATAATTTCTGCTTAAGTTTATCAAGCATATGAATTTAATGTGCTTGGTACCTCAAAAGGAAATTGCTTAAAACCAGTCACATCCTAGGAAATGAGAATATCTACTTAAAAAAGTAGTGGTCTTCAACCATAGATTGTATTTCAATTTTTCATAGAGACATGGAATTTTTTTATATAATGAGGGAGAAGGTATGAAGAGACAAATTCAGAAATAGTTTTCCACCCCTAGAAAAACTTTGAATAATTAAATCATAGAATAATAGAATTGTCAAGGTTGGAAAAGACCTCTAAGATCAAGACCATTTAGAAATGCTTATCAAAGTATATTGAAATACCCTCTGTGTCCCAGCAGAAATTTAATTTCAGATATGGACTGCTGGGTTTTTTTTCTTGGATTGTTCTAGTCTGTGAACCTAGAAAGCAAAATAATCTTCCTGAATGTTTATACTAGATTCCACTTGCAATAACAGGCTCTATTTCCTGGAAGCCTTCTGGCAGGCAAAATCATCCTGATCTTTTTTCTTGGACATACATGTGTTCTTCCTCATAGACTTTCTTTTGCATTTAAAATACAACTTTGAAATGTCTCCTGTTTTCTGTTCCACCTTTTTTGCAACATATTTATCTGACAACTCTTCCATGAAAACATTTTCCCATCTGAACTTGCTCGTATCTATTGAGACATTAGAATTGACTTCCCTAAAATCTTGTGGGTCTGCATTTTATGAATGTGCTCATATGACACTGCTTCCAGCGCAGTGTTCATCCCTTAAAAGTTAGCATTTCCAAGTGCTGTCACATGGCAGTATCTGCCAAGTGTTATTTAAAGTTTTGAGCTTTTGCAGTGCAGAAACAAAACCTTGTACTATTGTTGTTCCCAGGAATTGTGTGGAAGCCACTAGAAAATTCTGGGCATCTTTCCTACAGAAGTCGACTCTTCTGTTACTTTAAGATTTTCTACCACACTTAGGTTCACAAACATTTCGTACTACTTAATAAAAAGATGATTTAGCATTTTTTCTTCATCTGAGTAGAGGACATATTTCACATCACAAAACTCCTAAATTTAGTATTTTTATGATAGGTAGCCATGCTTACTGCTGAGTAGCAACTTGTGCTGGTAACAATAACAGTTACAAAACAGTTGTTTTAGCTAGTGCTGAACAGCGCTTGCACAGTGTCAAATCCTTCTCTTGCTTCTCACTCTGTCTCCTGCAATGAAGAGCTGCAGTCCTTCCCTTCCCTTCCCTTCCCTTCCCTTCCCTTCCCTTCCCTTCCCTTCCCTTCCCTTCCCTTCCCTTCCCTTCCCTTCCCTTCCCTTCCCTTCCCTTCCCTTCCCTTCCCTTCCCTTCCCTTCCCTTCCCCTCCCCTCCTCTTGGGGAAGTTTAAATCTTGTGGAAGAAGGATTTCATACTTATTCTGAGAAAAATAAGAGAAAAACAGGGGAGAGCACTCATGGTAGGATGAGATGGTGGTTAAAGACACCAGTGTGTAGAGATGTAGATGTTGCTTAAAGCACTTGAAGAAGAAAGCTCTCTCTAGGAATTTCCCACATGTGGGTATAACTGTGGTTTATTAAAGAGGTGTGGTTTCTTATTTTTAAAGACAGGGCAAAAGAACACTTAGCATTTGTGAGAATATTCATAATGGTTATCCTTATAGCACAGAAGTTTAGTATCTTTAAATAATCCATGAGAAGAATAGACTCCATCAACAGATGGCTAAGCACAGCAGTATAAATTTTTGCTTGGAAACACTCTTGAGACTCTTGATAGGAAGAGATTGACTATCCTTCTTTCACCATGCCAGTGACTAAAAGTTTCCCTCCACATGCCCAGACTCCACCTAATTTCAGATACTCACTCTGCTACTTAGTATTTGCTAGCCCTTAAAATAACTGCAATCTAGTTGTAAGAATACAAAATTCCATGTGTTTTTCCAATGTTTCCTGAACTTTTAAAAATTTTCTTCAGTTGTCACTAGATATCTCATTTTAAGACAGAGCTTTCAAGAAAAAAAAAAAAAAGGAAGACAAAACAAATCAGTGGAAGGATGGCGTAAAATGTGATAAGACATTTCTAGCAAAAAACTGTATTAAGGTTCAAATTCACAGCAGACTAATAGACAACAGATAATTTTATGTTGATTTATTTAATACAAGTTAGAAGACATCACAGCATTCATAAGAACAAAAGTTACGCAAATTCTTACACATCAAAGAAGCAAAAGGATTTTTAAACACGGATTTTTCTTAACTGAAGTTGTACCAAGACATGCAGTTGTCTTCAGGTAGACATTTAAGCCTGAAATTGAGATTCTGAGTAGATGCAGGACTTGAAGGGATATTAAACAAGTTAGCAAAAGATACAAAATTGGGAGGAGCTGTTGATTCCCTCAAAGAAACAGAGGTGCTGCGGAGACATCTCGATAAATCAGGGGGTTAGGCCATCACCAACCATATGAAGTTCAACAAGGGAAAGTGCCACTTTCTGCAGCTGAGACAGGGCAATCCTTGTTCTGCGTACAGACTGGGAAATGAGAGGCTGGAAAGCAGCACCATGGAAAGGAACCTGGGAGTCCTGGTCCATGGCAAGTTGAACAGGAGCCAGCAGTGCCCTGGCAGCCAGGAGGGCCAACCCTGTCCTGAGGTGCATCAGGCACAGCATCACAGCCAGGCAAGGGAGGGGATTGTCCTGCTCTGCTTGCTCTGGGGCAGCCTCACCTCGAGTGCTGGGGGCAGTTTTGGGTGCCACAATATAAAACTGACACTAAACTATTAGAGAGTGTCCAAAGGAAGATGAGTACCCATGAGGATGTGAAGGGCCTAGAGGGGAAGCCGTATGAGGAGTGGCTGAGGTCACTTGGTCTATTTAGCCTGGAGAAGAGGAGACTGAGAGGAGACCTCATTGCAGTTACAGCTTCCTCATGAGGGGAAGAGCAGGGGCAGATACTCCTCAAAGTGGTCACAGCACCAAGCCTCACAAAAGTTTAAGAAAGGTTTAAGAAACAGTGCTCTCAGGCAGAAAGTGTGATTCCTGGGGGTGTCAGGTGCAGGGCTAAGAGTGGTACTCGATGGTCTTTGTGGATCCCTTCCAACTCAGAATATTCTATGATTTTTGAGTGGATGAATTATAGAGCAGTGTACAGATGACAAAAAAAAAATTAATTTTTTTTAGGTTAGTAGAAGTGAAAATGTTCCTCATTCCTGATTTACAACTATGGTTGGTGACGCTATGGACTTCTGGTTTTCTACAGAACTAGTGGTGTCAATAACTGTTGAAACTGAGATTGTTGAATTCTCATCTATCACATCATAAGAGCTATGGGTGCAGTTTTTCTTTACCCACCCGACTCACATATCTTTTAGATAATTCAAAAATAATTCAAACTAAATGATTCCAACTAAATGTCTAGTGCATTAAAATTACAATCCAGACCTTGTTAGAAAGTTACAACTTTCTGTGTAAAATCTAATTTGTAAGTTTAATTTTTAGTTCAGAGTACTCAAGATGTAGATGCAAATAAAGGTGAAGAGAAAGATGGATAATAATAGTCATTAATTTTGTCACTAAACAATGAGGCATAGCCTCCCAGTTTTTATCGCTGCTGTCAAGATAGAATATTAGTATTGAACCTTGCCTTCCTATGTAAAATGTTTCTATATTCATTTGTATCAAAAATAGCATCAATAATATCAAAATTGGTTGCAACTGAGGGAAAACTAAAGACCAATAAAATTCTTTCTGAGTTAATTTGAGCTTCCTATCTAGAGCCAAATGTACAAGATAAATATATATTTTTACTAGAAATATATTCTATGTTTGTGGAATCCACAAGATCATCACTGAAAGCCTTAAAATTATCTGTGAACAACTAAAGAGATTTATGTATGTCGGTAACTAAATCTTGGACATTCCAGCATATAAAAATGTATCCCAACAGCACATACTACACTTACAAGTTCCTAATTGACTAAATAAATGAGACTAAATGTCTCTCTGTCTGCTTAGATACAGGAATGTTTTATTTGTTAGACAGGAAAGGCAGCATTAAGAGCTAATATTAAGGATGGAGATGGCAGAATCTGCTGAATTCAATGCATCCTTTCCAAAAAACTGCTTAGCCAAGAGTATGGCTCCAGTGCTATGCAGACCTTTGCTTCTCCATGTAACAGCAGGGAAATGTGGACATTAAAGTTCTCTCCTGTAGCACTATTCTGAAAATAATTCAAATCCTTTTCAATGGCAACATTGATATATTAAATATAACAATTTATGTATTTTTGGCAGTGGCTACATAAAGAATGTAATAATACTTTGAAAGAGATGTCTAAGATTGTATGGTGTTTCAAGACCCTTTACCTCCAAGGATTCTAAAAGTTAAATAGTTCTTTTCTTCTCAACGAAAGACTTAACTAAAATAAGCAGTATGAACAAACCTCCAACTGTGAACTAATTAAAGACAATTCCCCTTCATGGTTTTCCCACTAAATGTTATTTGTGATTTTATTTTGCTTTCCCAAGTTTGTCTTACTTTACATATCTGTTGTCTATAAGCCTAATGCAAAATACTAATTATTTTAAATACCGAACAATACACCCCAAACCTCAGAAAGTTAGCATTGCTGTTTATTAAGCCTGGAAAAAAATTATATTTTTACTTGTGAACACACTTGCAGACTCATACTAGTAATACCCTTTAACTCTATCAAGCAATAACAAAGCATAAACAAATAACAAAAAAAAACCAATCAAACAACAAAAAATCATCAGGAACCCATTATTTTAATTTCATTTATTTAGACTTGAACACAGCATAATACGCAAGTGCCTCTATAATGCTGAAGTCAGCCTTTGAAATATCAATGCTACTCTAAATTAAGTAAAGTTTTCAGCAGGTCCAAATCAATTCAGCTCTCTGACAACATTGGTAACAAAACATAACCAATCCAGTCAAGGTCCTTGGGGTTTTATATTCAATGCTACTCATGGCACACTGCCCTGTGGCATAGGAAGAAGGAAAGCTGGATTGGCATTCATAATAATCTAGAAACCTCACACATACACACCCCCAAAGGTCCACAGAGAACCAAATTGGCTTGAATTCAGTGTTGACCTGTTTTGAGGAGTAGACTGGACTGGGGACTTTCTAAGGACAATTCAAACCTGGATGAATATGTGATTTTAAGCCGGGGGCATCTCACCTCCTCCTTAAGCGTGAAGATGCTTTAGCACAACTCCAGCAATCTGAAGCCTTTCTGACCCTTGCTTCCCATGCTCCTTAACAGTGGGGGTGGAGATGACATGGAGGGACCTGACAGCCACAGCCTCACTGCCAGTCTCACAACCCATCACCAGAAATGCATCCATGGGGCCCAAAAGGCAGCGGCCTCAAATCCCATGGCTGCTGAAGGATCCAATAGGCATTCTGTATATTGTTCACAAATTAGTGTAGGTATGGACATAACTGTCTGGGAAGGCAGTATCCTTCCCTACAACTGACTCACTCCCTCTCTTCTATTTGCCATCACTGCATTAGCATGATAAAGAAATGGCACAATTTCAAATTGAGCAATGAAATTATAACTCAGCTTTCAAAAATTAAACATGATTCTCGTTCCCTCTTAAGCCTTCTGGGCACTTTGCTGAAGACAAAAGATCAGCTTTGCTATTCCTTGTACAGCACAGTGGAAGTATTTAAATTTCAATTTAAAAGGTGATATTTTGTTCTAATTGCATATGCAAATCTGTAAGACATTCAAAACAAAACTCCTACCTACTGACATCAATCCCAAAAATTATTTCAGAATTGTTCTTTGATTCATCACATCTGTGATATCACAGAGTGGTGATGCAAACATACTTAAAGCAGAAGTATTTAAGAATTAATTTAATAATTAATAATTAATTCCCATTGCAGCTGAAAATATCTTCTGCAGCTAGGGAGATTCATGAAACCTGATAAATCTCTAAGATCTGCCATTAGAGACAGCTGACAATCTGTTCAGATCTTCCCGATAGTGCTTGTAGGAGAAATAAATACAGTAAATATTATCTTCAAACATTTCCTCAACACAATTATACCAATTAGCAGAAGTTCTCATTTTCTTACACAATGCACCCGATCAAAAAAGGGAACTGAAACAGAATAGTTAAACACAGCTTTAGAGAAACTCAACCTCTTTTCTGAGCATAAGCTTCTTTTCTGCCAGTGCCTTAGCTCCAAGGAGTGGGTTTATGAGCTGACAACTTGACAGTATTTCTTTGTTATGACTGGCTAAGGACGTCCAATTGTCATACAATAATTTTCAGTAATTAGTATACATATTAGAAGTAACTCATCTTTTCACAAGAACAATGTTCTTTTGGATAAACAATAGCTTCTGCAACACTAAATTATAGAGGCCAAGCTACTAATTTATGGTGGGTTACAATTATACATGTTGTGGGCCACAAGCACTCTGTGGGCTGTGTAATGAAGGCCAATAGTTTAAAAACTGATTAGAATTACAAATAATCTGCCAGGTGTTTTCATCGCTCTTTTAGAAGACAGAATTATCCTAGCCAGAGTCTCCAAAGCCAAGATGAAAGAAAATATGGAAAATTCTATGCTCAATAACACTTCAAAAATACCTTTTTCAAAGTGTGTGTTATTTTTATATCAGTGATCAAGAATAAGGGTAGCACAGGAGTGGCACTACCACATAAAACCTCGTCGTTCCACACACATTGTACTGGCCTTGCAAATTTGACCATGAGTCTGGTACTCTTAGACCATCTGTAGGAAATTTGTGGGCAGAAAATAAATTAAGAGTAGAATAATTACAAAGAGGGGTACAATAAAGAGTTGGATTTATCTGTACTTACATCACAGGAGTTAGTTACAACTCTCTATCTCACATCATTATTTGAAAATTTCAAATATGCCTTTTAAATAAATTCAGAATAAGCCAGAAAAGCTAAGTCCTTTCATTTTCTTCCCAATAGAATTTGAATGCAGAATTTTAGATCTATCTAAGAAAATAGTATTATATTAAATAGGTAATGGTTATCTGCAATTTACAGCCAATCAGTAACATTGGCATTAACATGAGCTCTCGATTTCAGGTGCCCAGCTATATAATCTAAAACACCTAATAAAATAATATGAAAAATAAAATAAAGCATCTAAAAAGTTATTTGAGTTAAAGGGTCAAAAATGCCATTAATTTTGTGTTAAATCACAGAATATCCTGAGTAGGAAGGGACCCCAAAGATCACCAATTCCAACCCCTGGCCCTGAGAAGGACACCCCAAGAATCACACTGTGTGCCTGAGAGCATTTTCCAAACACTTCTTGAGCTCTGTCAGGCTTGGTGCTGTGACCACTTCCCTGGGGAGCCTGCTCCAGTGCCCAAACACCCTCTGAGTGAACTTTTTTCTAAAATCCAAACTAAACCTCCCCTGACACAAATTCAGTCCATTCCCTTGGGTCCTGTCACTGGTCACCACAGGGAAGAGGTCAGAGCCTTCATCTCCACTTGCCCTTGTGAGGAAGCTGCAGATG
Organism: Agelaius phoeniceus; assembly: GCF_051311805.1. NCBI lineage: Eukaryota > Metazoa > Chordata > Aves > Passeriformes > Icteridae > Agelaius > Agelaius phoeniceus. The sequence goes on from NC_135265.1 coordinate 110,937,881, forward strand.
GCTGTGAGCTCTCCCCTCAGCCTCCTCAGGCTGAACAAGGGCAGCATTCCTATTGACAGCATTCTTATTTTCATCTGGGAATGGCCATGATGCAGTAACATCATTTTCTACTTGTAGCAACTTTCAGCAGTCTTGGATTAGAAGAGGTTTTAGAGCAAACAGGTCACAACACAGGGTGTGAACATATACTCTGAACATATACTCTGACATTCAGAATGAGAAAAAAATCACAGTGCTGTGGATATAAAATGTTAGCATGAAGTACTTTTCAGTGTTAAAACTAAGGAGGTTTATTTGACCATACAAATCATATAGGTAGGTTCTAAACTCTAACTGACCTGGAAATACACAGATTTTATGGATATACAAATGATAATATCTGTTACATTAATAAATTGTCTATGGATTATTGTGTTATTAAAATATTCAGTCCAGATCTGATACTAAACATATATGTGATTAAATAGCTAAGGGAAGGTATTTGTTTTTCTCTAGCGGCAAATGTAACTGTTTTCAGAAGTACTATATAAGGAACATAAAAAATATAAAAATAAAACATAAAGAACATTAACTGGATTTGAAGTATCCAAAATGTCAAAACTACACCACCATTCATTAGGTCAGGGTAAAACCCTTTTGCTATCATTCAATACAGATGCAGCTTATTAAATTTAAGTTGTTAAGGAACACTAAGTAGATGTGGGTTAGTCTACAAATTTTCTGAGAGCATATGACAGTGCTTCAAAGGACTATGTTAAAGAAGAAACATTCAGTATTGCAAGAAAATACTAACATGTCAAATTTTTGACTCAACCTTTTTTAAAATTAAAAATTTAATTTAATTGGAACTTGTGCCTTAAAATATCCTTGAATGAATAATCACTTTAAATTTCTTTTTTTCTGAACCTATTTAATTTTATATTTATAAATCCCTCAAAATTCTTCCAAGTTGAATTGCAAAGTTTTTAGACACCTGAAAATATTCTGTGATATTTAGATTTCCTATATAAGTTAAATTAATGCTAAAGCTTTTGTTATTATTGTTATTATTTTATTGGTGTTCAGAATTGTATGTTCTACTCTTGTAAATTTAGAATGCAAATATAGGTTTCTAAGGCTGTTGGTACTCTACAAGTTTATAATTTAAATAGATTAACTCTTGTTACAGGCAACAATGTTTAAATCACTACTGCATTTGAAATATATAGCTTAATAAACATAAAAAATATATTGAGCGCATGTGCTGAATTGAAGAATCCCTGAAATTTTAAAATAATGCCTTAAAAATTCAGTATATAACTATTCCACCTATTTGTAACAGATTTTCTAACCCAGCATGTTTTTAAAAGATAGGTACCACCTTGTCCAGTGCAGAAGAAATCACTATGCAACAGTGATTTTCTGAACCTGATTGCACCAAAAACAATTGCATTTGTGGAAACTGAAGTGTGAAAAGCTTTTAGGAATGATAAGAAGGGAACTGAATAACACTACATGTTTCTGCATAAGAGTAACTGCAAATGGTGATCTTGGCAGCAGAGGAAAACCCTTCAGCTTCATTTTGGGAACTCATTGTTCCTTAAACTATCTCTGTAGGATAAAGTCAATTTAGGTCTAGATAAGCACAACATATAAAACATTAAAGAATTGGGGGAAAAGAAAATTTAAAATATTTAAAGACAAGTTTCTGCAGAAGAAAACAAGGTTGCATAGATTTTTGAGAGGGGAGATAGAACCATTCTATTCTACAATAGCCAAAAGATGTTCTGAAAAAATAGAGGTAAACAATGAAATAGGTATCATGGTCCTGTCCTAACTATTCTGTAGATGACTTTCTTTACCATTGTGATGCTTAATGTAGATCAAGTTATAAAGACATTTTAAAAAACAAATGCTTCTTAAGAAAAAGCATTTTGTACATATTGATTAAACTTGAATTTGGAACTAATTTGGGTGTTTAAAATTATTTTCTTCGTGAAGTGCATAGGAGTTTTCAGGTTTTAGTGGAAAAAGATGAAAACACTTCTAGCCAATCTTCTGACTTTACCTGCTGATCAACTAGAACAGAAGCCAATTCTTTCAGATCTCCTAAGTCTTGTTGTAGGATCAGACCACTTGAACTTGTACTCAAAGCCTTTATCAAAACCTACATCAACCTGATGGAGAAACTATTAATGTTTTTATGGGCATGGTATTCTAAGAGAAAGAGCTACCAGTTTTGACTATTTTGACCTTTGTGTAATACACTCTGACATACAAAATGTGCAATGCAGGTCCTTTTAAAAAACTGGGTTATTGCAACTGCATTGGATTATGGCCCCTGAGAAGAACTGTCATTTTGCATAAACTTTCCAAGACACTAATTTGTAGATTCTGTTGTGTTCTTAGGCAAAAAAGGACAAATTTTTTTCTTTTCTTTAAAATATCCTTCATTTCTTTGTAATATTTGTTTGCTTTTTTCTACTATCTATATGTAGTCCGCTGTCATATCAAGTTTCCTGTAAAAAACCTGTACTTCAAAACTGCCAAACTCTTTTAAATTCCTATTTGACTGGTCTGTACCAACACCTACTGAAGACTGATGTGCCTATTAAAACATTATTTACCAGAAATGGATCATCCCTGTGCTTGCTAACATGCAAATGGTTTGCAGCTCTTTTGATCTCTGATATGATCAAACAGTAATGGCATCTTTTGACCACCACTGCTCAAAAAAAAAAGAGCAATATACCTTAAAAAAGAGGGGTGGTGTGTTCTAGCTAAAGAGCCAAAAGAAAATGGAACTAATTGTAATAAGATTTAAATAATGATTTCTATTTCTATTAACAAAGCATAGGTCTGGGCAGCTATTAACATCTAAGTAAAATGTGTATTCAAATCACACCTGTTCTGTTTCTCAAAAGTGCTATTTCAGCCAATTTAACCACTCATTCCTCTTAGGGACACATTTTCCTGGGAAATTTAAGCTACTGAAATCAACCTGAGTAAATCATGCAGTTAAATGATTTTTGATAATAGAAAAATTTGGTTGACTGAAAATGCTTAAAGACTGTGGAAGTACAGAATACTGGTGGATGACTAGACAGTTTCGCATTCCATATGCCACAAACACAAGTCTCAACTAACAAACTTGTTATGATCTAACTACCAACACTGGAATTGTAGTGCAAGAAAACATGGCAGAAAAAAGTCATTCACCTATAGAAATTATTGTTTCTCAAGAATGAATAGTAACAGAATATAATGGCTTTTCCCTTCTTCTTTAAAGATGGACAGGAGAATTAAGAAATAAAACTGTAAAATTATGTTCTTTTCTTCATGTCTGCCAACATAATTTGGTTTGTACTAAATCCAAATATACTGGTGTATGCCATTTACTGCATTGAAACAGCTCCTTGCATTCCAATGGGGTTCCTTTGCATTGCAGAAACAGGTATACCCTAATTTCCAGAGTATGACTTAATCAAGCAACCTCTTAATAATTATGGTCCTTAAAATCCTGTTACTCATTGCAAGTACAATCAACATTCACATTATTTCACATTCAAATGGATAGAAAGAGCATAAAATGTCTGCCTTGTTGTCTCATCAAAACCTCTGCTCCTTCATCAAGAAGGGGGAAACAGTTTTGCTGGGGCAGGCTTGTGGCTCAGTTGTCAAAACTCTAAATACCTCTGATCTGGGTCTTGTAGACATAGCACTCTTCTTGGAAGGTTAGCAAGATCCCATTTTTTGAGCTGGACTTTAGAACAGGTTCTGAGCCAGCTTCTCTCTTCTCCAGTAGAAAAAGTGAGGTGGTATGATGGGACATTCTGTTCCATGTTTAACCCCATTTCACTGTAAATAATGGCAGGAGGCAGTAGAAGATACTTCTGTATTTCCTACTCAATAAAGAAGATTTCAGAATTCTTATTTTATTAAATATACTAAATTTGGGGGTTATGTTCAACAAACTCCAGGTCTTAAACTAGTGACACTAATTTATTAACATAGAATCAGAGCTTCATATCTCTTTCAGACTATCTGATAAACTAAGTCTTCAGTTGTGACCTTAGGCATGCACTGACCACAATGAAGCACTGTTGTTGCCTAGCTACAAATTTTCACTTTTAGATTCAGCACAGCTTCTGTATGGTGACCTAATGAAGGGCATCTTTGCTCAAAAATTCTGTTTTTTTAAACTTAATTATGAGTCTAGTAAGAGTTAATACACACCATGAGTCTTGTAACCTATAAGTACACATCCATTTGAAATTCTTTAACAGTACAGTCTCATGCTTAATCAAAGCTGCATTTCTTTAGTGAATCTGAATTTTCCATTATTTTAGTGATTATATTTAATTAAGGAATTACTTAAATCATAATTCTTTGTCTAGTGATACTATATATTCTTCAGTAACTTCTCTTTGAAGGGATAATTCAATACAGTTGCTACGAGACTCATAACACCCCAAACTGATGATGGGGTGTGTGTGTGTGTGTGTGTGTGTGTGATTTCACTGTCACAACTCCTAGTACCACAGTTTTTGGGCTGTTAGTTGAATTGCTTACCAATTTTTTTGGTTTTTTTGCCTCAGCCAGCTGCCTATACTACCATATGATGGTGCTCCCATCAAAATCATCTTCTACAGAATCATTGTGACCCATTTAATCATCAATGCATTGCCATTTGAGACACTGAAGTTGAGACTTCAAATCCCTAATTCTTTAACCAGATAGTTTAAAATGATTGCAACTAAAATTGCTCCACCATATGATGGCAGGTTCAGGGGGCTTTTTGTGGGGATATTTTTGTCTTTTTTTTTTTTTGTTGGCTTTTGTTGGTGGTGGTGGTGGCTTTGTTGTTTGGTTTGGTGGTTTTTTGTTGTTGTTTTTGTTTTTATTTTGTTTTATTTGTCATTGTTGATGGGGTTTTTTTCAATACTGTTTTTGGCTGTAATATGTGAGGCACAGCTATTACCTTCCTGTAGCTCTCTTGCTATTGACTATGAGGTCAGAATGTAATTCATATACTAAAGAATTTTTAGTAGTTCAAGTTACTGATGCACTCTGTGCAACTTGCCAGACATACAATGCTGTGTGCTGGTAACAACAAATTCCCTTGCAAATTGATTAAATAATAATTTAAACAAGCTTTTTAAAATGCAGAGTTCTAAGCAATTGCATAAAGCTCTAGAATTGAAATTTTGCAGCAAAAGGTCAGATGTTTCACATCTTTACTTCCTCAATTACGAGAAGACAGGATGTTATGCCCTTTTTCTGAAGATGATGCTTTTTTTAAAAATTTTTTTCTTTTTCTTAAAGACAAGTGGTAGAACCACTTTCAATAAATCATTATTGAGTAACACAATTGCAAGTGACAATTGTTACAAAATTGTTCTCTTAATATTGAGAAAAGTGAGTAAAAAGAAGATCCAGACCAAACTAGTGACACCAATGTGTCTCCTATTTTCCTAGATCTCTGCTAATCAAGATAATGGGTTTAATATAAATGAAGACACTTTGCTGACAGGTAATTATCACAAGTTGGCAATTTGATGTTTATTTATATTTATAGTCTCCACAAAATGCTGAAAAAGCAGGCTACATATGTATCATTCCTTTTTTTTGATCTGATTTTTTTCCCATTGGTATATACATGAAGCTACTAAAATGAAATAAGGAAATAGTTTAGGCTGATGAGGTATTTGAAAAGTTTTGCAGTTCCTTACTTTAGTATGTACACCACACACTTCATATACCAATGAGCCAATGAACTACAAACATAGATGAAAAATAATTTGCCTGTTCATGAACAGACACACTCAATGTATTTTGACAAAATAAAAAAAAAAGCTGAATCCTCACTTTAGTACTAAAAGCCTCTGGTTCTTGATACAAAGGTGGCATGCAGTTTTGCAGTTTGGCAGGAAAAACATACATGAAGGATTGAGACTGTTGTGGTGACCTTCCAGTGTTTGAAGCCCTACTGACTGAACTAATTTAATGATTCAGGCTTCTGTATATGGACTGCTATGAATTTCAATTCCAGAGCTAAAAGAACTTTTTAATGAAAAATTTTGCTTCTGCAAACTGAAGTTTATGTAGGGATAACAGGAATTAAGATACCATAGATTTGTGCTTTGCTCAGTGGTGGAGCTGTATTGAGATGGGTTGATTGCAGAACATGACTTTAGAGGAACTGCCTCAGATAGTCAGAAGTGTGAAAACCTGTAACACCACTTGAGTCCAGATCCCACCTCCTTCACCAGACAATTCTTCACAACTAGGCTTGGTAATACAGGAGCAGCTATGATTTTATCATGTAACCCTAAGGTTCCTTACAGCAAGGTTTATTCCACGAGATTTAGGGTTTGCTTTTGTCAGAAAGTAGACCAAAATTAGAAGCAGGTGCTTTCATTCAGAATGAAGTGACTTGAATTTCACATAGAGTAGAACAGTGAGAGCACATCATACCAGTCTTTCATGTACAATAACCAAACTTTTAACTCACTCCAGAACAGGGTTTATATTTTTACAGCCCTATTTGGATGGAATCTCATTTATCTGAGAAACTGGCTCCTTTTAGAACTCATTACAACTAAGACAGTAATATTTGCTCCACAGCAGAGTTCAGGAAAAGGGTTCTTTCACTTGCAGTCTAAATGGTGAATTTAGTTCCAGCTACACAAAATTCTAGACATCCTTGCACCTTATATACACATATTGCCTATTTTTATATGGGTTCCCAGTATCATGGAATCACAGAATGTCCTGGGCTGGAAGGGAGCCACAAGGATTATCAAAGTCCAACTCTTCGCCCTGCACAGGACATCCCCAGAAATTACACCTCGTGCCTGAGAACATTGTCCAGAACACATCTGCAGCTCTGTCAGCTTTGGTGCCATGACCATGCTCTATCA